>NC_081163.1:23554667-23854667 GCF_012432095.1 Onychostoma macrolepis | reverse complement strand
GACTGTGGTGTCGTCTGCAAACTTCAGGAGTTTGACAGAGGGGTCTTTAGAGGTGCAGTCATTTGTGTAGAGGAGAAGAGCAGTGGGAGAGAACGCAGCCCTGAGGAGCTCCAGTGCTGATGGTGCGGGTGCTGGATGTGTGTTTTCCCAGCCTCACTAGCTGCTGCCTGTCTGTCAGGAAGCTGGTAATCCACTGACAGATGGAGGTGGGTACAGAGAGCTGAGTCAGTTTGTTCTGAAGGGTGTCTGGGATGATGGTGTTGAAAGCGGAGCTGAAGTCCACAAACAAGATCCTTGCGTAAGTCCCTGGTTTGTCCAGATGTTGCAGGATGTAGTGCAGTCCCATATTAACTGCATCATCCACAGATCTGTTTGCTCGGTAAGCAAACTGTAGGGGGTCCAGCAAGGGTCCAGTAATGTCCTTCAGGTGGGCCAACACCAGTCTCTCAAATGACTTCATGACCACAGACGTTAAGGCAACAGGTCTGTAGTCATTAAGTCCTGTGATTTTGGTTTCTTGGGTACAGGGATGATGGTGGAACATTTGAAGCAGGAGGGGACTTCACACAGCTCTAGTGATCTGTTGAAGATCAATGTGAAGATGGATGATAGCTGGACAGGACAGGCTTTGAGGCAGGCTGGAGAGACACCGTCTGGGCCTTTGGCTTTCCTTATCTTCTGCTTTCTGAAGACTTTGCATACATCATCTTCACAGATCTTGAGTACAGGCTGAGAAACAGTAGGGGAGGGAGGGTGAGGTGTGAATAGCTGTGCTGTGAGACGGTCGGAGCGGGTGTGGGGTGTCAGACCAGTCTTTTCAAACCTGCAGTAAAACTCGTTCAGGACTTCAGCCAGTTGTTGATTGGCCTCAGTGCTGGGGGATGGGCTCTTGTAGCTGGTGATGGCTTTCAGGCCTTTCCACACTGATGTAGAGTCATTGCTTGAAAGCTGTTTTTTTAGCTTTCCAGAGTAGTTTAATTTTGCCACTCTTATCTCCCTATTCAGTGTGTATTTTGCCTGTTTGTACAAGGCTTTGTCCCCACTCCTGTAGGCGTCCTCTTTGGCCTGGCGAAGCTGTTTGAGTTTTGCACTGAACCAAGGTTTGTCATTGTTAAATGTTAAATAAGTCCTGGTGGGTACACACATGTCCTCACTGAAACTGATGTAGGACGTCATGGTGTCAGTAAGCTCGTCCAGATCAGTAGCTGCAGCCTCAAAAACACTCCAATCACTAAGTTCGAAGCAGGCCTGTAAAACCTGCTCTGCTTCAGAAGTCCATCTCTTTACTGTTTTTACTACAGGCTTAGCAGATTTGAGTTTCTGTCTGTAGGCTGGTAGGAGATTAACCAAACAGTGATCAGAGAGTCCCAGCGCTGCACGGGGAACAGAGTGATATGCATCCTTTAAGACAGTGTAGCAGTGGTCCAGTATATTTCTGTCTCTGGTGGGGCATGTGATGTGCTGTCTATATTTAGGCAGTTCACGGGTGAGATTAGCTTTATTAAAATCACCGAGAATGATAATGAAAGAGTCCGGATAACGCTGCTCTGTGTGTGTGATTTGATCGGCCAGCAATTCTAGCGCAGCGCTCACGCGCGCGTCAGGAGCAATGTGCACACTCACCAGAATAAACGAGGAAAACTCCCGCGGTAAATAAAAAGGCTTGCAGTTAATAAAGAGAGCTTCCAAATTTGGGCAGCACATCTTCTTTAAAACTGTCACGTCTGTACACCAGCCTTCGTTGATATAAAAGCATAATCCACCGCCTCTCGTTTTCCCCGAGGACTCGGTGACGCGGTCTGCTCTGAACAGCTGGAAGCCCGTTAGATGAAGCGCGCTGTCCGGGATGGCTCCGTTCAGCCAGGTTTCCGTGAAGCAAAGCGCAGCGGAGTTTAAAAAGTCCTTGTTTGTGCGGGTGAGGAGTTGTAGTTCGTCTGATTTATTTGCCAGGGAGCGGAGATTCGCCAGATGAATGCTCGGCAGCGGAGTCCTAAACCCCCGCTGTCGGAGTTTCACGAGCGCGCCGACGCGCTTCCCTCGCCTGGGTCGCCTGGAGCGCTTGTATATGAACGCAGCTCCTCCGATTAAACTGGACATTTTAATCGGAGGAGCTGCGTTCATTTGCCTAAATGTTTCATAGATCGTCTTTAAGGACGTTTATGGATTGCATGTGTGAGGTGGATCAGGGTTTGATCACGTTTTGGGACACGTGCAAGGACTGGGTATGCACAATGAATGTTAATGAAGTTTAATTTTATTTATTTAAAGCCCAGTGCATTTGCCTGGTTGTAGTTGAATCTGTTACTGTCACGAATCCGGTCTATGAACTTCCGTTCACTCACCACCAGAGGTCACTCGTTCACCACATTGACTCTCACAGCTCACATCACACTGGACTCAATTTCCCATCATCCATTGCACTGATTGCACACACAGCTGATTGTTGTCTTAGTCTTGCCTGTTTTCCCGTGTTTGTTTCTAGCCCGTGTTCCCTGGATTAACCCTTGCCTTGCCGTTTGGACACTGTTTGCACCTCTCTTGGATTCTAGCTCGTGTACCTGGATTATCTCTCTGCCTTGCCCCATTGGATACTGTTCGCCGATCGTAGACCCACGCTTGTCCTAGAATTACTCTTTGCCTTGTCCCTGCCATACCTGTTTGCCATTGTTTCGACCCTGCCTGTATTTATGACCATGCCTTTAAATAAAAGCTTGCACATGGATCCGCATGTCTCACATCTTGTCAGCCCAGTTACAGTTACATTGGAATATGCATGTTAAAAAACAGTTATGAGTGTTCTTAAAACATTTCATACCTTGATAAAATGATTAGAAAATATTGTTTGTTTTTTTGTTGTTGTTGTTGTTTTGTACTCCACATGTATTTTCATGAAAACTGTGAAGTTTAATAGTAGGCTAATGTACTGTTTTCCTTTTATTCAAATATTAGCCTCTACCTGTCACAAAACAAGGCCAGAGACAACAGGTAAGTGACAAACTGGATGGTTTATTGAATGGGAATCGGGAAACTGGAACAGGAGAGGCAAGGGCAGGTGAGTGAGCAAAACAATGAAGGACTCAGAGTGCTTAGCTGTGATCTTGATGGCGTGTTTCTCTTGCAGGTGTGTTGGGGATCTTGGAGCGGGAACAAAGGAGTCGTTGGAGGATCGGCAGAGAGAGTGAAAGGGTACGTTTTTCAAGTAAGTAGTTCTTAGGGAGTCCAGAGCAGTCCGTGAAGGTGAACAGTAGACCGGACAATGTCTTCGTTTACACGGACATCAGTAGTCTAATTATTTGCCTTATTCTGAATAAGACAATATTATGATTAAGGTGTTTACATGAGTTGCTTTTAGAATAATCCTTTCATGTTCCTGTTTTACATGTTATAGTACATAGATTGATTAATGGCATGCGTCATTACGTCACCGCGCGACGGCATCCGACGTCCAACTCAGAATTTCACTTATAAACATATAGTTCGTCTTTGTGATGATGCCATATACAGTTTTGGGTGTTTCATTTTTAATTTTATGAAAGCTTCAAATGCAGTTAATTATTTGTACATGCATACAGGCAACAGCAGTGTTGAAGCTCTTTTGTTTGCCGTCAAACGGTTGATCGCTGCCGTGTGTGTATCTTGTTGCAAAATGCAAAATAGTGTCCTAAAGAGAGCAGAGACCCATAAAATGGAGCGCAGCTGGAGGAAAACAAAAAAGGTATTTCGTATTGTTTGGTGGGAAAGTACCCTATCCTACAGAAAATCATTAAAACTACTAGATCTGATTACTTTTTGTTTCTTTTAGAAGAAAACAAACATAACCCCAGGTATTTATTCAATACAGTTGCTAAATTAACAAAAAATAAAGCATCAGCAGGTGTTCACATTTCCAAACAGCACAGCAGTAATGACTTTATGAACTATTTTACTTCCAAGATTGATACTATTAGAGATAAAATTGTAACCATGCAGCCGTCAGCTACAGTATCGTATCAGGTAGTGCACTAATAGATCCCCCGAGGAACAATTCCACTCATTCTCTACTATAGGAGAGGAAGAATGGTATAAACTTGTTAAATCATCTAAACCAACAACATGTATGTTAGTGTCAGAGAGTCACCTCAGTCACCGCAGTCTCCACTAACGACACTCACCAGATCCCAATCCCCTGATTTCTAATCACCGCCACCTGTCAACACTCATCAACAACACTATATCCCTGCACTCCTCCCGACATTTGTCAAAGTGCATTTTTGTTTTATTTTTAAATATATCTAAGTTGAGATCTATGCTCTCAAAGTCAAATGCAGAAATGTTAATTCATGCATTTTTGACCGCAAGGTTAGACTATTGTAATGCCTTATTGGGTGGTTGTTCTGCACACTTAATAAACAAACTCCAGATGGTCCAAAATGCAGCAACTAGAGTTATTACTAGAACCAGAAAGTATGACCACATTAGCCTGGTTCTGTCAACACTGCACTGGCTCCCTATTAAACATTTTATAGATTTTTAAATCTTGTTAATTACTTATAAAGCCCTGAATGGTTTAGCTCCTCAGTACTTGAGCGAGCTCTTATCGCATTGCAGTCCTCCACGTCCACTGCGTTCCCAAAACTCTGGCCATTTGATAATACCTAGAATATCAAAATGAACTGCGGGCGGCAGATCATTTTCCTATTTAGTGTCAAACTCTGGAACAATCTACCTAACACTATTCGGGAGGCAGACACACTCTGTCAGTTTCAAATCTAGATTAAAGACCCATCTCTTTAACCTGGCGTACACATAACACATTAATACGCTTCTAATATTCAAATCCGTTAAAGTATTGTTAAGCTGCATTAATTAGGTCAACCAGACAGAACAAAACAAAACTTAAACAGAACACTTCCCATAACATCCAATGTACTTGTTACATCGTAAGAAGAATGGCATCTACGCTAATATTAGTCTGTTTCTTTCTTATTCTGGGATCACCATAGCCATCCGATCCAGTCCGTATCCAGATCAAATGGTGGATCAGTACCTAGAGATGACCTCTACAGCCCTGAACGTCAGCAGAGATCAGGACACCTACATGAGCCCCAGAGACAGATCCCCAGTGAAGACCTTCTCACCTAGACGGCCATCAGGACAAGACCTCGGGAACCAGATGAGTCCCTTTACACAATCTGACTTTGCTGCAGTTGGAATTGAACTGCTGGTTCGTCTGGTCAGAGGAGAACTGACCCCCGACTGAGCCTGGTTTCTCCCAAGGTTTTTTTCTCCATTCTGTCACCGATGGAGTTTTGGTTCCTTGCCGCTGTCGCCTCTGGCTTGCTTAGTTGGGGACACTTAATTTCCAGCGATATCGTCGACTTGATTGCACAGATACTATTTAAACTGAACTGAGCTGGACAATGACATCATTGAATTCAATAATGAAATGCCTTTAACTGAAGATTGAGTGTTTAATCTTATCATTATACATTACTGACACTCTATCCTCCAAATTTTGTTTAATCTTGTCATTTTACATTATTAACACACTATTTTCCTATTATGATATTGGAAAGTTGCTATGACACAATCTGTATTGTTAAAATCGCTATATAAATAAAGGTGACTTGACTTGACTTCAGAAACTTGCCGCAGTATGGCTGGTGAGTGGCCGCAAGCAGCTCCGGTGGCCGTGTCGGAGCCGTAACGTGCCACAGACATGTGCAGTGTAAATAAGGGGTAAGAGATTTATTCATCCTACAGTGTAGGTAGCTTCACTGATTATAACGGGAGTGTTTTTTAAAGATCATCTAATTATTTCGCTAGACTGAAGTCAGTTATGATGTTCTTTGGTAATGTAAATGTTCTTTGCTCATTATGAATAACTGAGGAAATGTAACCGTTTGATTAAATGCTCGTCGCCAAACATTTCAAGAACATTCTTCCTCTCCTGAAAGATTTGCGCATGTCTCTGGCTCCGCAGCGCCCTCACAAGCCCCTACTGGAAACTCCTAACCACTTGAGAGACCTCTCGAGCTGTCTTAAATAACTGGGAGAGTAAGAGTGATTCTTAGCTTTAAGAAATTTGATAACTTGCTTTTATACTTAAATTTGGAAGTAGGAATACATTTCATGAATTCTCAGCACTTAAGACTAAAATGGCACTTTGAGAAGCTTGATTAATACGGGCCCTGGGCCCGTATGTATAAAACTTATCAGAAATACTCTTAAGAATAGTCTTAAGCTTTGACTTAAGTGTCAAAAAATTCTTAGTAAAAAGTAGGACTTTTCTAAGAGTAGGAGACTTTTATAAAGAATCTAAAATCAACTTTCAGTAAAGTCTAAGACTGATTCTTAAGTGTTGACTGAGGTGACACTTAAGTGTTGTGAACAAAGAACTACAATGATATCAACACAAAATGGCTGACCTTGACCTCTGAATCAGCCAATAGTGAGCCTGCTCATGTGAAGTCACAGCAGCACAACACCAATCATTAAATGTAACTCCAATAAAATCATTTAATTAAAAATATTTAAATATATTTATTTTTATATTTAAATTATTATTTTTAAATGCTTTGCATTGTGCAAAATTATCACAATTTATTACTGATGCTTTGTTTTCTATTGGTACGTCTCCTCATTTACAGTTGGAGCAATGATGTGAACATGAGTTCCATCAATGGCTCCAACAACTCCAGGAAAGCCCACAATCCTCATAAAAGTGGCTTGTTTTTGCAGTATGGTTTGGTGGTCAGTTGGAAAGTCAATTAACCTGCATATGGTAGTGGCCAAAGTGATGTCCGGCCTAGGGAATTTGACATCTTCACCCTTAATAAAAAAAAAAAAAAAAGTGCAAGATTTTGTAAGCATATTGCATTGCTTAGAGTAAGTTGTTTTATTTGTGATAATAAAGCAATGAAACATGCCAAATTGTGCGATCATAATTTTTGGCCATGCTGTCATACAAAGGAACACATGCAAAAACAAGAAGACCAATAAAATATTAATAACTTATGTTGTAGTCAGTTTGCCAATGTTGCCAATTTAGTTATTTTGTCACTAGATTTAATGACTGCCTCACACCTTTAGAGACTTTTTTTTTTCCAAAAGCCTAGCAACAAAATCAATTTCTTGGACAAACCGTATCTACATTCCGAGACTTTCCCATGACGTCATAAAGGCAAGTTCACTGATCTATAAAAATATAAATATAGATCAGTGATCTCACCTTTATGAGGTCATCTAGCAACATTAAGTGACCAGTTTTAGCTACTTTCAATTGAAAGCAGTTGGAAACACTGGTCAGTGTTTTTTGTCCTTTGTATTTTGATGGTTTAAATGAAATGTGGGGTCAAAAAAAATATCTAAAATAAAAATCCACATCACTTTTGGCCACTGTTGTGTTTGGTGGGGTTAGTGCCACAATATGTAAGACCCTGCTTACAGTGTCATCACCGGTGCACTGCTGCATTTCTCAATTTTACAGCCAAAAAAATGTAATTACTACTTTCATTTCTGCAGTTACAGCATTGACTTGAGTGGAAGAGTTTATTCAATTTCTTACAAAAATAAATAAATAAATTACTTTTTGATCTTGACAATCAAGTTTTGTTTTATCAACTCCATATCATCATATAACTCCAATATGTCATATTTTCGCTGGAAAGTGTTTGTCTCCTCTTTGCTGCCATCTTGTTACTCCTCTCCAGATCTCTTAAATAATTTAGGAGCCAAGACCTAGTCTTAACACTTAGGAACCTTTATGAATCACTCTTATTCTTAAGTCTAGGAATAAGAGTAAAATTACGCCATTCTTAGAATTTTGACACACTTAGGACTAAAATTTTACTCTGTGTGGCTTTATACATACGGTCCCTGGTTGTTATTGGGAGCATGCTTGTTCCTAAGCTATCTGGTTGTTATTGGGAGCATGCTTGTTCTTAAGGCTATTTGGTTGTAAGCGAGAACATGTTGCTTAAGCTTTTCAGGTATTGGCAGCATACTCGTTAGGTCATCTGGTTAAGGGCAACATGCTTGTAGTTATGGCGTTTGCGGGTTTTGGCAACATTCTTGTTCATCCAAGGACTTTTTGCTTAAGGCTTTGAGATTTTCACTGTCATTTTGTGTTGGGGGTATGGCATATGGTTTTGTTTTGGGGGGGTGGGGGGGGTTATTGCAGCTCTCCCTGCTCTTATCCATGCTAGGCTACATGGATGCGCAGGGAGTTCTTGCCCAGGATAGAACCATACCGCCAATCCAAACTGTATGCTAATTGTCAGTCATCTTTGACGATAGTGGTCCTGACAGAAATCTAGCATCAGCATTAGTTCTGGCAGGTCACGTTAGTCAAACTTGCATCAGCTGATCCACGTCCTCCTTATAGGGATGCGACACCTATCATGGCACTCATATATAAGGTCCTTCAGTATTATCACCAGCTTCGCGTTACTCAATAGCTAATTACTCACCTCCATCCCTGACTCCTCCTCTTGTCAGTCAGGATTCAGCCTTCTGATTATCCTTTGAATTAGACTAATTTCTAAAATGTTACATTAAATTATTGAACTGTAATGATATCTGCAATATATTTATGTTGGTTCTGTTCTATGCAAGTGCTATAACAAGTCTCAGTTAGCTTAATGCAGTATACGTAAGCAAGGTTTTTTTTTTTTTATATATAGAAAAAGAATAGAGCAAGCTAGTGTTAGAGGCCTTTTTGCTTTTGTTAATTGTATAATAAATAAAAGAATACAACTAGATAAAATACTAAAAGATTAGAAAAGCTAGTGTTAGTTTTTTTTTTTTTTTGGAAGAGATGTGCTTTTAGCCGATTCTTGAATATGGCTAAGGACTCGGATTGAGTTGGGCAGGTCATTCCACCAGGAGGGAACATTTAATTTAAAAGTCAGTGAAAGTGATTTTGTGCCTCTTTGGGATGGCACAATAAAGCGACGTTCATTTGCAGAACGCAAGTTTCTAGAGGGTACATAAGTCATGAAGTAATGAATTTAGGTAAAGGAGTGCAGAGCCAGTGGTGGTTTTGTAGGCAAGCATTAATGCTTTGAATTTTAGACAAGCAGCTATTGTTAGCCAGTGCAAATTGATAAACAGAGGTGTGACGTGCATTCTATTCGGCTAATAAAAAATGAACCTTGCTGCTGCGTTCTGGATTAATTGTAAAGGTTTGATAGAACTGACTGGAAGACCTGCCAAGAGAGCATTGCAATAGTCCAGCCTGGACAGAACAAGAGCCTGAACAAGGAGTTGTGAAGAATGTTCCGAAAGAAAGGGCCTGATCTTCTTGATGTTAAATAAAGCAAATCTGCAGGACCAGGCAGTTATGGCAACGTGGTCTGGGAAAGTCAGCTGATCATCAATCATAACTCCAAGATTGTTGGCTGATTTTGAAGGCATATGTATATATTACAATTAGGGGTGTGAATGTTAACGCGTTAACGCATGCGATTAATAAAAAAATTTAAGCCGTTAATATTTTTTTTAACGCAGATTAATCATTGGATAAGGTTTGACCCCAACTTCTTCCCGCCATCGCAGCGCGGAAGGTTATCTATCATTGTGTGATGAGGGTACAGCGAACCGGTGTTGCCAGGGTAATGGCACAAGTGGGCTATTTTGAAAATACAGTCACGGGAAAAATTTACAGAGCCGTGGGTTGCTGTGATTGTGACTGTGATTAACGCGATTACATTTTTTAATCGATTGGCAGCACTAATTACAATATAACATTAGAATATAACATTTCTGTAATATATATAACCTAACAGTCAAAAGTTTTTGAACAGTAAGATTTTTATGTTTTTTTTAGAGAAATCTCTTCTGCTCACCAAGCCTGCATTAATTTGATCCAAAGTACAGAAAAAAAGAGTCATTTTGTGAAATATGTTTACTATTTAAAACAACTATATATTTGAATATATTTTAAAATGTAATCTATTGCAGTGATTAAAGCTGAATGTTCAGCATCATTATTCCAGTCTTCAGTGTCACATGATCTTCAGAAATCATTCTAATATGCTGACTTGCTGCTCAAGAAACTTTTTTTAATTATTATTATTATTATCAATATTTAAACAGTAGAGTAATTTTTTTAAGGATTCTTTGATGAATAGAAAGATCCAAAGATCAGCATTTTTCTGACATAAAAAGCTTTTGTAACATTATTCAGTATACCATTCAAAAGCTTAGTCAGTATACGTTTTTTTTTTTTTGGAAAATAAATTAATACTTTTATTTAGCAAGGATGCTTTAAATTGATCAAAAGTGATGATAAAGATATTTATGATGTTGCAAAAGATTTATATTTCATAGAAATACTGTTCTTCTGAACTTTCTATTCACCAAAGAATCCTTTAAAAAATCTACTCAGCTGTTTTCAACATCATAATAATAAATGTTTTTTGAGCAGCAAATCAGAATGATTTCTTAAGGATCGTGTGACTGGAGTAATGATGCAAAAATTTTGCTTTAAAATCACAATAAATTACATTTTAAAATATATTCAAAATGAAAACAGTTATTTTAAATAGTAAAAATATTTCAAAATGTTACTGTTTTGCTGTACTTTGGATCAAATAAATGCAAGCTTGGTGAGCAGAAAAGACGTCTTTAAAAAACATTAACAATCTTACTGTTCATGTTACTGTTACTGTTCATGTTTCCAAACGTTTCCAAACTGTTTTCATACAGGGATAGTTGGAAACTTTTGTCCATATTAGGAATTTCCTGGTACAACTTTTTGCGCAAGAGCACCCTCCGGCTTAGAGTATGAATGAAATACACTTCATGAGTGATTAGCGCTCTGTGATGTTCATCTCACCTTATTCTGGGTCCGAATAAAACATCAGGTCATGCACAGTCTATCCTGTCTCTTTGAATTTAAATCTATATTTATTATAATCAAACTTAACAAGGACAGGAAAAACCATACAAGGACACAAGAGGGCGGTAAACACACGACAGAGGACTGACATAACTACCCCCTCCCGGAAGGCGCGTCCCGCGCAGTAACAGTACCATCAACAGTATGAAACAGACAGTTCGGGGCGCCATTGCGGTGTAGGGAGCACAGGGGCCATGGTGGTGCAGGGAGCTCTGGAGGCCATGGCAGGTGGTCTTCGTGGCCATGGCCTCGGTCCCCTCGGCCCGGCCACTACAGCCGGAACCCTACTACCCCACACAAAAAAAATTGAATGGGGGGGGAAATGGTGGGCTTGAGTGAGCGGCGGCCCGCAAACTTGACTTTGGAGTGGCCTGCGAACTTGGCTGACAAGCGGCCGGCAGGCTTGGGATAGCCACAGCCGGTAGGCTGGACAGATGAACGGCTGGCAGACTTGACCGATGAGCAGCTGGTGAACTTGACTGACGATCGACCGGCAGGCTTGAGTGAGCTGTGAACGGCGGGCTGACTTCGTAGCACATTTGTTGTTTGAATACATTGATGTAATAATGTCATAAACTTTACCCCCCTACACTACTTTGTAAAAGTTTGTAATATAATCCATCGTGCCAAATAGAATCAAATGCTTTTATTAAAATCGACAAAGCATGCAAATATTTTTCCGTGTTTAGTCTGTTTATTGTGTGTTTATTGATCAGGGTGTGTAGGGTGTAAATGTGGTCAGTAGTTCTGTGATTTGGAAGAAAGCCAATCTGACTAGGGCTCAGGACACTGTGTTCGTTAAGGAAGTTTACTATTCTATTGTTTAAAATACTGCTAAATAACTTCCCCATTACTGGTCACACAAATGCCTCTGAAATTATTAGGGTACAATTTGTCTCCACTCTTATATATCTTAAATCTTATATATATATATATATATATATATATATATATATATATATATATATATATATATATATATATATATATATATGCCAAGATATGGCCAGCTCAATCTACTAAACGATTGCTAGGGTGCTCTAAATGGTTACTAGGGCATGGCAACAGTTTAAGAACTCCTTTCCAGACTGAGTCAAAGTATTCTACTCCCTGTCTCTTAGTTTATCTGACCCAAAGATATACCTCTCATTTATTTTCAGTGGAAATCTATGGGGTGGTTGCTAGGGTGGGGTGAATGGTTTCTAGGGTGTGGCTATGCAGATCTCACACAAGTTTGTGCCAATGTGAAGTCTGTGTGATTTTTCACAAAGACTTCACGAAAATTGTATTAAAAAAAAAAGTCATAAGAGCAGCGTTTTCCTCATATGATTTGGCACCTCATTCATGAATCTGTGACAAACAGTTTGGGATGAGTTAGATGCCAAAATTTGTATGGAAGAAGCCAATGTTTAAAGCAAAAAGAAGTATGTTGGCTTTCTCAGACCAACATAATAAACAAGTGAGATAATAATAGTGTTGCTTTGCTTTGTAAGCACCACTAATAAGTTTAAAGAGACTTTTCTCTGGAGCATGGATGTAGAAAATCAAGCAAGCAGAAGTTTGAAACAGTGCTCGATGTGACATACGTTCATGGCCACATGTCCATCTTTCCTTAAAATGTTTAAAAACTCAGCTGTGATGTATATTTCTCTTGGCTTGAGAAACCTAACATACTGCTATTCTCTTTAAATTCCTCTGATGCTAGACTGAATGAATTAACACAAAACAGAGGCTCTGAAAGATACACTTCCAAATCCTTACTTTTACTGATAATGCAGTTTTCTATATCAGTGACAGGGGCTGCTAATTAATTGTATTTAGTATAATAAATTTTCCTCTGGGACAGCTTGACACAGTGAATTAATGTCTCGCCTTAATACCTCTGCCTCTCCATTACCGTCTATAACCAGAGCCACCCAGTGCTTTGCTAAATGGAGTTGGATGTGTTTCTTATGAATGGAGATTGCATTACATTCTTGCTCAGAGGGGCAACATGTATAAATCTTTCATGAAAACAGAGGCCTTATGGGTCTGATAACTATCAGTCTCTACTCCTGTTAACTCTTCTAATATAAATAGTTCCGTCTCTCATGTCATTCCAAACCTGAATTACTTTTTTATTCAGGGGAACATATAATAAGATATTTCGAGAAATGTCTCAGTATGTATTATTATTATTATAATTATTATTATTTATTTTATTTTGTTATGCAATGAAAATCAATGTTTCACCAAAATTGTTTGGTTACCAGCATTCATCAAAATACTTATTTTGTGTTCCACAGAAAAAAGAAAAGAAAAAAAAAATCATAAAGGTTTGAAGACATGTAGACATGAGTGCATGATGAGAGATATTTATTTTAATGTAGTGATTTTGCTTTCACCATCCCAGGCAGGAGAAATAGTGTTAAAGCTGCTATGACACAATCTGTATTGTAAAAACCACTATATAAATAATCGTGACTTGACTTGACTTGACTTGACTAGTGATGGGTACTTATGGAAGCAGAATAATGACAATAGTTTTTGAAACATAAAGCATGCTGATTTCCACAAATTGAAAAAAAAAGATGCATTGCAATTAACAGTGCTTGCATTTTAATGCCTTGTATTTCCAGGGCTTGCATTTTTAGGTCCTGAAATTTAACACAGTATTGTTTATTTAAGCTGTGAATATTTATATTTATTTATTTATAATTAAAAATTCAACAATTCATATTCACCTTCCAGAATTCACTTCCAAAATATTCAATCTGTTTAAAAATACAGTGTATAATATTCGACAGGCAAATTTCGGTCAGTTTCCAAATTCGCTGCCACAAATTCAGTGGTTAAAACTCAGCAGAAAATTCAGCGTTGCACATCCGGGAACCGCAGGAATGGCAGTAGAGCACCGATGCATGATCTCCAGCTGATGTCAGCCGCTCACCAGCAGGTGGTGCAAGTGGCTGTTGATGAAGGCCATATGTGGATCAAGACATTCATTTACAAAAACTGATTTGCAGAAATGGAGCAAGCGCTAAGTAGAAGTTTTGATTATCGGGGCCAGTATAAACATGTGGAAACGCTGATTGTGTCTATGTTTAATTCAACATATTCGCTGTTTCCCGTATCCTACATGCAAGCAGCTTTCTCTACCACAAAGGAGATTATAATGCTCTTTTACCCAATGCTGAAGCACAGAACTAACATTAAATCTGAGGAAGACATATATTGCTTTCGGTTGTTTAGTTTCTGTAACTTTGTTTCATGGCTTGTGTGAAGCTGTGCTGTAATACTGGGGTTCCCCTCATAGTCACACTCCAGGATTCCCCAACGGCGAGTAATGCGCCTCAGTGAACTAATACAGTGATATAGGACCTCAGATCTCAGAATACACTTTATTGATGATCATGCGAACTATATCGACAGTTAAGCAGATGTAGAATATGAACGAATGTGCAAGGTTTCACGCTGTTTCCCTCAGAAATTGGTTAAAGAAAACACATTACGTGGCTCAGTAGTACACAATAACAGCTATTAGACTTGTTTGAGATGCGCCTCGCCTGAAATGTAGGCGGCTGCAGTGAGGGGAGGAGTGAAATAAGCGCAGTCAAGACGGACGTAGTTCTGCCCTCTCGAAGTAGAACAGATACCAATGAGATCAAAGGCGGATATCGCGTTATTCTCACTCATGTGCTGTGCTGCTAATAAATGTGATATAATATCAGTTCTGCTGCTTTTATATAAATATAAATATGATGAACAAGACACCCAAAGTGCTTGCTATTTAATACGAAAGGCATATTTATCATCCATTTCTACTTTAATATAAACATGTATTTTAGATTTTTATAGCAATATGGCAACAATCACATATCCCACACAGAGATCGCACAGTCATAGTGTTTGGGAATATTCAAGCATAATTTAAATACACAATCACATGAAATCAGATTGACATCAGGAAATGCATCTCGGAGTGATCTGTTCTGCGCAGATTTTGCTCATCTCCAACAAGCCTATTAAAAGACCAAACTCAGATCTTACCGATGATGCAAACAGATGAGGATATGAAGTTAAGGAACGCGCACGTTAAACATTTCCCATAAAGAAAACACTTAACGTGATTTGTTGCCTCAGTGATAATAAATTATTCAATTCAGCATCTAATTAATAAAATATATTACGGTATATTATGTACATTTAAGCAGATGAGCCCACAACCAACAAGTTTCACCAAACCATTTTTTCTCCCATAGAAAACCAAGCGCTATAGTTTTAGATTTGATATTCGCCTAGGCTGCTTTAGGGACCGTCTGCAAATTTACCTCACAGTACAAAACGAAGTAATAATTTATTAAATTATTTAAATGTTGTTACTATTAAATTCCAATAATTTATTCAAATTAATGTTTACAGTAAATTAATAATTTACTCAAACTGACTAAATATATATTGCCAATAACTCGCCTTAGACAATAATTTCCCTAAGTATGTACACTACACAAATATTTTTAAGAAGAAAAAAATATACAGTAATTCATCAAAATGTTACTAGTGACTGTGAAATTTGGCCAACATCTTCCTCACTGTACATACAGTATATAATTATTCTTAAGAAATTACTGTAATTCACTAAGTTTTTTTTTTTTTTTTTGATACATGAAGACAAAAATGTTCATTTTCTGGTTGTCATACACTCATTAAGTTACAATTTTCATATGCTCAAGCAGAACGTTAATGTTATCTTGTGCTTTAGCAAGGTATCTCTGTCTAAAACTAGTTAATGTAAACCCTCCTTCAAGTTACCCACCGTATTTATTTTTAAATATTTTATAAATCCCTCCATTGAATATTTAATTCCCATTTGGTGGCCTTTTGTGTCCAAAATTGTGCAAAAACATTGTGGGACATGGTTTTCACACTGTAGCTGTCATTGTAAGAAGTGAGCAACTCCATTTGTTTGTCTGAGGGACAAACTTTAAGTATATTTAGTGCAATTTAAGTGCATTTAAAAAAAAAATACATTTAAAATGTACTTTTAATACTTCATGAACTACAGGTTGAATATATTTGAAGCATTGTTTTAATGTGCTTCAAGTACATTTCAGTTGTATTTCAGCTCATTAGAAATGCAATAGCATTACACTACTAGTATATTATATTATATTTATTAGTATTATATTTTTCAATATATACACACACGTACACTTTGGTATTTAGAAATCTTTAATGTATTATATATTGTGTACATTACAAATATTCATAAAGTACATTAAAAAAAGTACAGCAGCATATATACTTTGGTGAAAAACAACAAAAAAAACCATTATAACCCATTAAAAACCTATTAAATGTATTAAAAATGCACTTGAAATACAAGTATATTTATAGTATATGTGTATTACTACAAACATACTCAAGTACATTTTAAAACATTATACAAAAAACATAATAAATGAAAAAAAGACTGAAATGTTATGGAAGAGCCATCTTATCCATTTGTAGAACATTTCAGTTATACCTGTATTACTGAAAAGTAAAGAATTTTACATCAATGAATAAATAAAAATTACAATGCCATTTTCTGAAGAAAAAAAAAAACATGTAAAATGAATAGATAGTGTGCAAAGACTGAAGATGATAAAGTTCAAGCAACAGAATAGGGAGGGATGGAGAGGGTTTTGGAGGTGGACAAGGAGATGGTGTAGGGATGGTGATGGGAGGATGATGATGATGCCCTGGCGGCTTAGATGGTATTTGGCACATGGCACAGACCCACAGCATCCCAGTGCTGACAACACACGGCGGAGTCGAGGGAGGGAGGAGCCAAGGTGTAGATGGTGTGGCAGCAGACATCTGGGGGCCGACCGATGGAGACAGAGCTGGTGGATCCGAAGCTGCAGACTAAGGGCCAATGGAGCTGAGTGTCAGTAGTGCCTTGCAGCTTTAGAAAAAAAAAAAAAAACAGAAACAAAATTAGATAACAGATTTTTACATGAATGACTGAAAGGAAGCACAAATTAGCCACCTGGAATGGACACATTGCTAACGTTTTTCTTCCAAGATTGACCGAATCCCCCTCTATTAGGCCTGATTCAAAAATCTCTATAACAGAGGTGATACGACATTAAAATATACTTACTATTCCTTTGCTTGTCTCTGCACTCAGATTTCAGTTTGTCTTCTATAGCAGATGATCTGAAAAACAACAAATGTTAATATTTCTCACACGCACACACACAAAAAAGGCAAATGATGATTGATGATTTGTTTTCTATTTAAGAATGACAGGACAATGTACCTGGTCGGAAATATAGTCAAAAACCTTCCCAGCCTCAGCAGTTTCAGATGTACTGTATGCTCTTATAAGCAACCCTTCTTACAATGTAATCTTTGTTCTTATCTGTAATGAGAAATATATATATATATTAGAAAATAAAGTCATAAGGTTGTCAAGCTTGAACAAATATAGACACCAATCAACGAACACTACCACAGTTGGCTGATCAGCTCAAGACAATTGTATGTTCATAATCATGGTTTTTTTAAAGATCATTAACCTCATTACAATGAAGCCAAATTGTTCAGGAAATCAGAAATAAATATACTTCATGTTGTATTTATAATTTTAATATTTGGAAAAGTACGATATTTTGAAAAACATTTTTAACATTTACAGTGTATTCAGTCATTCATGTAAAAATCTGTTATCTAATTTTGTTTCTGTTTTGTTTTTTTTCTAAAGCTGCAAGGCACTACTGACTAGGCTGTGCACAGGTCTCCGGAACCTGCGATGACACTCAGCTCCATTGGCCCTTAGTCTGCGGCTTCGGATCCACCAGCTCTGTCTCCATCGGTCGGCCCCCACATGTCAGCAGCCACACCATCTACATCTTGGCTCCTCTCTATGGAGCGAATTTTGTGCCAATAATCATCAAACAAATCCAGTGTTTTGCAAATAAACACAATCTGCTTTGCAAAGAAAAACTCAACTTTCAAACAAACGCAAACTGATTTGCAAATACAAAACTATCTGAGAGAAAATGCAGATGTATGGACAAATATGTATTGTGTGTTACAACTGTGAGACTCATTTGCCTTTTTATGACGAAATGTGACTTGATTTTCTCACAAATGCGGCGGATGCAGGCGGATTTTCTCACATGTGTGCAGACGGATTTTCTCACGTGTGCAAACAGATTTTCTCACAAATGCAATCCAAAACCAGCAGATGGCGCTGTTGGTCAATTTACGCTAGTCTCTCGAGACCCGAAACACCTGTTTACCTTTTCAGGGAATACAGCAGACCAACATGAGTGGGGAACAGGTGAGTTTCTGTCTTACTATATCTATAATTAACCATTTAGCCTAGGTGTTTTCACAAAGCATCCCCACCACAATGTTAGTGAGTAAAATTCACAATAAGTGCTGTAAAGTTGTTAACATGATTGATTAGTTCAAAAATCAGTAGTGACATGGCTAAACATTTAACTAGGCAGTCTTTCTCTATAAAAATGATCTGATCCATTCTCTGTACCTCTTATCCTCTTTTGGATCGCAGGATATAGAATATATAGGCTACATATGTTGATACAATTGTTCAACATTCAAAAAAATGCATGGGGTATAACAATAAATTGTCACAATATATTGTAATACTAAAATGCAGATGTATTTTGGATAGCGACAACTGTGTACCAAAAATGAATTTTATTTTTACGTTAGGTCAAGTAAGATTTATTGTCATTCTGCTATATATGTTGAGACATAGCCTACAGTGGAGAGAAATGTTGTAGGCTACCTCTGCAGTAAAAGTTTAAACAAGTATAAAACTACACATAGACAACGTACTGAAAGGAGTAGGCTAAACTAATTACAAATAGGCTACTATAATCAAACTAGTTTAAGTTCAGATGAGCTTTATTGTGATTCAGCTATATAAATGTACCGAAATATTATCTAAACATCGATATCCCTTTCGAAAATTAACCATGGTTTTACTAAATAAATACCATGGTGTTTGCAGAAAAGCTGCCATTACAGAAATGGTAACCTGCAAAAAAACAAAAACATGGTTACCACACTTTTACTATAGTAAAACCAACTTTAATTTTCATAAGGGATATCATAGTTTATTATCATGTTTATGTTTATATATAGCATACAATAGTTTATATGCACGCCTTGTACAACATTTAAAACTAAAAGTGGCCTGTAAAGAGATATTTCATATTTCAACCAAAGCACATATTTCTGTTATTAAGTCTATACACCAATAAAAGTAGAAACTTTGCAGTTTAAAACTATGCAATACTCGTATCTGTATTTTTAGTTATTTTCGTGGTCTTCGACCCCAAAGATTATTTTCTAATCATTCCATTGTTAAAATCATTCTGAAATACTGGTAAACCACTCTTTATTATAACACTGAATTTAGTATTATATCAGCATGAACTTGATCCTTCTCCCCAATTCACAGGACAAGAGTGACACCAGAAGAGAAATATTCATCATTTTGCTTAGCTACAAAATTACATAATTATTTGACACAAATGATTGCACAGTGTTATAACATTTAAAAAGTTTTAGATATTGCACTAAATGTGATTTGTTTTACTTTTTGTTTTTTTTGTAAATAATTAATGACCTCTTGGGTGATATTACTATATCTGATACTAAATTAAATTGTCTAAGCTTTCATTTTTGGTACACAATTTTGTCGCTATCCATAATACATTTGCATTTTAAAATGACTATATATAGTGACAATATATTGCTATACCCCTGCATTGTTTTGAATGTTGAACAATTGTATCAACATATGTAGCCTATATATTCTATATCCTGCGATCCAACAGAGGATAAGAGGTACAGAGAATGGATCAGATCATTTTTATAGAGAAAGACTGCCTAGTTAAATGTTTAGCCATGTCACTACTGATTTTTGAACTAATCAATCATGTTAACTTTGTGAAAACACGTAGGCTAAATGGTTAATTATAGATATAGTAAGACAGAAACTCACCTGTTCCCCACTCATGTTGGTCTGCTGTATTCCCTGAAAAGGTAAACGGGTGTTTCGGGTCTCGAGAGACTAGCATAAATTGACCAACAGCGCCATCTGCTGTTTTTGGATTGCATTTGTGAGAAAATCTGTTTGCACACATGTGAGAAAATCCGCCTGCATCCGCCGCATTTGTGAGAAAATCAAGTCACATTTCGTCATAAAAAGGCAAATGAGTCTCACAGTTGTAACACTCAATACATATTTGTCCATACATCTGCATTTTCTCTCAGATAGTTTTGTATTTGCAAAGCAGACTGTGTTTATTTGCAAAACACTGGATTTGTTTGATGATTATTGGCACAAAATTCGCTCCATACTCCTCCCTCCCTCGACTCCGCCGTGTGTTGTCAGCACTGGGATGCTCTGGGTCTGTGCCATGTGCCAAATACCATCTAAGCCGCCAGGGCATCATCGTCATCCTTCCATCACCATCCCTACACCATCTCCTTGTCCACCTCCAAAACCCTCTCCATCCCTCCCTATTCTGTTGCTTGAACGTTATCATCTTCAGTCTTTGCACACACATCTATTCACTTTACATGTTTTTTTTTCTTCAGAAAATTGCATTGTAATTTTTATGTATTCATTGATGTAAAATTCTTCACTTTTCAGTAATACAGGTATAACTGAAATGTTCTACAAATGGATAAGATGGCTCTTCTATAGCATTTCAGTCTTTTTTTCATTTATTATGTTTTTTGTATAATGTTTTAAAATGTAGAGTATGTTTGTAGTAATACAAATATACTATAAACATACTTGTATTTCAAGTGCACTTTTAATAGTATGTTTTTTTTCACCAAAGTATATGCTGCTGTACTTTTTTTTAATGTACTTTATGAATATTTGTAATGTACACAATATATAATACATTAAAGTTTTCTAAATATCAAACTGTATGTGTGTGTAACATGTATGGCCGGACACAGAGGTGAATGATGGTATGAGAGCGTTTATTGAACAGGTTGAGAATATGGAACAATGATCTTTCAATGTGAGGTGAGTAGTAGAGATCTGAAGAAAGCTCTGATGAGAGGTGAAGATGATAATAACAATCTTGATATTCACAGACTTGCGGGGAGGACGAGACGAGAGAATCCACGGGATGCACACGGAACTTGGAGACTGATGATCTGGGAGGAGAGGAGGACACAAGGAGCAGAGACAGGAAGGCATAAAGGGTATCTTGAAAGGTGTATACTCAACGAGTTTGCTCTTGGGGGTGCTTTGGAGGCGCAGGCACTGGGGGGCGCTCTGGAAGCGCAAAGCTTGAAGGGACCAGCGGAGGCATAGGAGGGCTCTTGCGAGGAGCTGGCATTGACGGGCACTTGCAAGGAGCAGGTACTTGGCGGGCACGTCCTACTCCTTGGCGGCGGGCTTGGGTGAGCCGCGAATGGCGGGCTTGCCTTACTCTTAGGCGGCGGGCTTGCCTTACTCTTAGGCGGCGGGCTTGCCATACTCCTTGGTGGCGGGCTTGAGTGAGCTGCGAACGGCGGCTGGAATTTCCCCGTGAACGGCGGGCTTGCCCTACTCTTTGGCAGCGGGCTTGGGTGAGCCGCGAAAGGCGGCTGGAATTTCTCCGCGAACGGCGGGCTTGGGAGAGCCGCCCATGGCTGTTGATCCTTCTCCGCGAACGGCGGCGGGCTTGGCAGCCGAACCGGCCTGAGATTTGTCCAGCGGGCCGGGACCAGACGGAGGCGGCCCGGAATCAGGCTGGTGCGGGCGACGACTTCCATTTTCGGATTAAGGTCCGATCTTCTGTAACATGTATGGCTGGACACAGAGGTGAATGATGGTATGAGAGTGTTTATTGAACAGGTTGAGAATATGGAACAATGATCTTTCAATGTGAGGTGAGTAGTAGAGATCTGAAGAAAGCTCTGATGATGAGAGGTGAAGATGATAATAACAATCTTTATTTCTTTTTTTTTCTAGTGCAAAACTGTTATTTTATGGATTTGTCTTAGATTACTGACAAATTCAATAAAGTGACATCACTAAACACTGTACAGAGGAACACTATCATTTTACAGATTTTTCCTAGATTATTATGATCAAACGCATTCAATAAAGTGCTGAAAGCACTAGCCCAAAAGTTCTGCAGAGAAACACTTGTTATTTTACAGGTTATTAAAAAACAAACAAAAAAAATGAAAGTGTTAAAGCATGCTCAAGATTGTAAATTAAAAGTTTTATTTTGAAAGACAAAATACAAAGTCTGTACATATACTGTACAAAACTGAAAATGTAATCATTCAGTTTTTGAAGAAAAAAAAGGTACAAATTTGAAAGGAATTTCAAATTTCAACATTTACAATACTGTACCAATTAACAGAACAGTTTGATCAGAAGTTGAATTAAATATTCTCAAAAGAAGAAATACAAAACATCTACAAGATTGCCACTGTTTCAAATGACTGTTAATTCTAAAGGCTGGAATACACTACATGACTTTTAAAATCTGAACAGATTTTTAAAACACTAGGCATCATACATATACTGACTTTGTAAATAGCGACAAAGGAAAACTGGGCATCATACACTACATGACTGAGGATCATACACTACCAGACTTTAAAGTTGTTCCGATCACAACAAACTCACTCAGAAACATGAGCCTTGCTGCTAGGAGACGCATTACAAATGAAAACAATATGCATTGTAAAATCGGCTGAAAATATCAAACGTTTGATATCCTCCGACTGGATAGAATCAGAGTCTGAAGCTTAAAAAACTGGAGTCTGTGACTATCATACACTATGCAATTTTCTATGGAATCTGTCATCTCAAATCTGCAGACTGGCTCTGACTTTCGGCAACTAGCGTCAACTTCTCCTGACTGTAAATTGGCGGAAAATCAGGGCAAAAATCGTGTAGTGTATTCCAGGCTTAAGTATATGATGCCCAGCTTTCCTTTGTCATTATTTACAAAGTCGGTAAGTCAAAAATCTGTTTTAAAAATCTGTTCAGAAGTCGTAGTGTATTCCATGCTTAAAACTGTTTCATTATTTAGATGTAAATTTATGTAAACAAATTCCTGAGGAGGAATTCTTGAGGAGCAATTGAAAAACTAAAAATTACATTTTTATCTTACAAGTTAGGGTTATAGTATCATGATTTTTTCTTTGAAAAAGATTGTGGAGGGAACTGTATTTTAGCTTGTATTTTCCCAATCAGGTTTATAGTGTTTTTTCTCAATATTTGACTGACCCTATTGGATTCCATATAGCTCTGATAATATATGTGGACAAAAATTACATTGTATTTTAATCCTGAATACTAGCTACACAAGTGTAATAAGTAAAATCAAAACATACAAATAAAGGTCCATGATTCTGCACCAGAAGTGACAGTCACAGCAGATAAAGAGCAGTCCACCAAATCTGAAGTAATCAGCTGGATCCTTGCTGCATCTGGGGGTTAAATAAAAAATAAAATAAAAAAAGAGATTTATTGAAAAGGACTTCATTTGTGTACCTTTTCTATAAACAACATTTGACATTATGAGACATTCCGATCTAATTTAATGATCTAGTTGTGACCTAATGGTTAGAGAGTCAGACCTTGGTCATGGGTTCGAGTCTCAATACTGGCAGGAAATGTAAATGAGTGAATGAACAGCGCTCTTTTAAAAAATGCACTAGTGTAAACGGGGCCTGAGGTGCCCTTGAGCAAGGCACGTTACCCACACGGGCCGCACAATAAAAATGGCTGGCTACTGCTCTGGGTGTGTGTTCTTTACTCACTGCTGTGTGTGTACTCTACTTTGAGATGGTAGTTATAAAGAAATTAGTATACACAACAATGAACAACTTTTCTCAGATGTATCATAAAGTAAATAGATTTTGTACCCAGAAAAATGCCAATTAGTACACCAAAAAATTAAAAGAATTAATATTTGTATCAATTGCTAATATGCTAATACCTGTATATTTATAACTAATATAATTATTAATCGGTTTACACTGTTTTTCTATCACAAGGGGGTGAAATGTCTAACAAATGTACTTGAGGAGATCATTAAATTACTCAAGATATCATACTTATCCACCTTATTCCTAAACACGGAAGTAAGCCTATGGGCGAGACTTCCAGTTCATTAGCCGCTATAGGGAAACAACGACAAGAATAACAACATGCAGTAAACGGTAAAACTGTTTGCATTACAAACCAGTGTGTTCATAATTAAGCTAATACACTAAAATAACATGGTAAGACACACCAATTTGCAATATCAAGCAGCAAAACGAGCGGTTCTGTACAGCTAAAAATATTTGGAAGTAAAAGAGACCGGAAGCAAGACCCATAAAATCTACAAATGGCCCATTTTTATGTGAAGAATAAGGTGGATATGTCATCATTTACTCACCCATGTCTTTTCCAATCTGCATAACTGACTTTTTTCTGTGGAACACAAAAGAAGATCAAAAAAGACATGAGGGTGAGAAAATGATGAGGGAGTTTTCATTCTGAGTGAGCTAAACTCAAGAATGAACTTTGAATCAGAGTGGTGCCTTGGTGCAGAGTTTACCTGCTATGCTGTGTTCACATTTCAGCACATATAATAGCACATGATCATTTAAAGAATTAATGTTAGTATGACATGTATACTCACTTTTACGGAAGATCATGTGGCAGAAGATTTTCAATCCCAAAACCTCTGGACCATGAGAGGAAAACACACACACACACACACACACACACACAGGTTTAATAGAACAATATTGTTGACTTACTGACAGAGACATGGGCTTACAGAAATTTTGCCTACTCACCAGCTTTATTACAAAAACTTAACAGTAGATCCAAAAGCATGGTTTGCATAGTATTCTTCAGAGTCCAAGAATGGTGGTTTCATGTCCTCTCTGTTGAACAAGTGTATATGCCAGTTTTTCATGTTCCACAGTGAGACATTTTATTTTACAATAAAATAACAATATAACGTTAGTTATTTTTACTATTTCATACTGTTATTAAAAATAAGATCAGCAAACGGCGGCCTTCTGTATTAACATCATACATGTCCCGCTATTTATTCTGTCATTCATACATGTTTCTCTATTAAAACATCAGTAACTCGTAGCACTATGTTACGTGGATATATTTACATTCCGCGATATAAACAAATATTTAAAAACACAAAGTAGTCACTTTAAATCATGGCCACAACATCGTCATTACACACAGCCTTATCTTTATTAAAACATAATATCAAAACAGTAACAGATTATGTCATCGCGATTAGCATATCACTTTAACAGTAACAGTAGAAAAATTATAAATGGTATTTACCTTCTGCCGTTTGCAATATGTGTCCATTAGCCATTGTGTCTGTGTTCATATTTGCGCTTTTTCGTTCTCAATCTGCACTGCATAACTCAAAATCGGTCAAAATAAGAATTCATCTGCCAGATGTGATAATCCATGTAAAAGCCATTACTACTGCACTGAACGGAGCAGGACTGTGCAGATAAACAGAGCAGCAACGGACTGTTGTGTAAATTCAAATTTGAGCGGTAGGAGGCGTGCCCAGTTGTCATTGGCCAGATTCCTGGATGACGTTTAGATTAACCAATCACGACTAAAGCAACAAAGAGAGACATCAAATAACATTGCAACTGTAGAAAAAACTAGTTTTAAACAAAATATAGCAAATATGTATGTATATTGATTTTTATTTTTTAGGCTGTTACATGTAATTAATTGGTAAAATGGTGTTTTCACTTATGATTACAAGTGTATGTGTGCTATTCACTATTCACCTATAATTTCCCTATGAATTTAGAGTTAAAATAGGGTTAGGTTTAGGAGTACAGACAGTGTGTACATGTCTGTCTATACTCGTAAATTACAGTTACATTCACATGACCAATAATGACCCTTTTGAACTTGAGGCAAATCCCTTGTCTCAACTGTATAACCACTCTTATGCCTAAATGCAGCTGTGCATACAACTGTGGCATTTTCTGTATCTGACCCTTTGCTGTATTGCAGACAGTGTTACACCACCTGTTGGTTTAGGTTTATTCCTTTGTCCACAGTAACACTTACTGCAAATACTGTCATAATTGCAACATTTATCTACAGATTACACTGTTGACTGCAGTGGTAATGCCGTTACAGCATTCATGGTATGGGAAAATGTAAACTATGGTAAATTATGGTCTTTCCATAATGCAGACATGCACATTTGACAAATCGAGGATTCAACATTTTATGGTATGCATTCCAGTCCTTTCAGACCCTTTTCTCCATGCTCTGTTTTTTTCTAATTTCAAATTTCTCCGTAGGTATAGGGTTTCTCTCACACAAATAACAAATGCACATTCTGATCAGATAACATATCAATAATTCACAATGGCTGTATGCCATGTTTGTGAAAGTCAATGGATTTTTTTTTTGGAGAGTTTGAGCTTTTAAAGATTATGTGTACTTTTCTCTGTTCACAATTTCCTTTGCAAAGTAATTTGGATCAACTGGTGTGTGGGCAGAGGCCTGAAAGTTTCAACCTGGAGAGTAGTGCAGCTTTACTCTTTAAAAACAGACTATGCATTATTTGATGTAAGTCAGCTATATTTGTGTTCAGAATTGTTAAATGTAAAAACACCTAAATATAAAACTAATATGATGTACTTTAAAATTACAAAGAAAAATGCTAAACAGCTAGTATGGGCATAAACCTTTAATATAATGAGCTACATATTACAGATTATTTGTGTAATTTTACATTTAAATTACATGCCATTTAAGAATACAGAAAAAATACAGTATAAATAATACAGCCATTTTCCTGTGTTAAAAAAATGAGAACTACTATAATTTGTCATTAAAGATATAATAGCTTACTTAAAATAACAGTCAAGTTTTTAATTTATAGATGTTGTTTTATAGAATTTTACTTATAATTTAAAATAACAGAAAAATACTATAAATATGTACAGTTGTATTCCGTAAAATAGATTTTTTTTTTTTTTTTTGACAGTGTACCTCATGACTAAATGTCAGAATTTGACATCAGTATGATGTTGGCTTAAGACGTTGGCTCAACGTTGGAATTTGTTTAGTTAATGCCACAACATGAAACTAACTAAAGATCAACGTCTAATGATGTTAGAGTTGGACGTTGTGTGGACGTTACCAATATGACGTCTACGAGACATTGGGTTTTGGTCGCCATACCTGACGACTAAATGTCAGTATTTGACATCAATATGACGTTGGCTTAAGACGTTGACTCGACGTTGGATTTCGGTTAGTTAATTCCACAACCTAAAACTAACAAAAGATCAACGTCTATTGATGTTAGAGTTGGACGTTGTGTGGACGTTACCAATATGACGTCTACGAGATGTTGGGTTTTGGTCGCCATACCTGACGACTAAATATCAGTATTTGACTTCAATAAGACGTTGGCTTGATGTTGGATTTTGGTTAGTTAATGCCACAACCTAAAACTAACTAAATATCAACGTCTAATGATGTTAGAATTTGATGTTGTGTGGACATTACCATTATGACGTCTAGGAGACGTTGGGTTTTGGTTGCCATACCTGACGACTAAATATCAGTATTTGACGTCAATGTGACATTGGCTTGAGACGTTGGATTTTGGTTAGTTAATGCCACAACCTAAAACTAACAAAAGATCAATGTCTAATGATGTTAGAGTTTGACGTTGTGTGGACGTTACCATTATGACGTCTACGAGACGTTGGGTTTTGGTCGCCATACCAGACCACAAAATGTCAGTATTTGACATCAATGTGACGTTGGCTTAAGACGTTGGCTTGACGTTGGCTTGACATTGGATTTTGGTTAGTTAATGCCACAACCTAAAACTAACAAAAGATCAATGTCTAATGATGTTAGAGTTGGACATTGTGTGGACGTTACCAATATGACGTCTACAAGACGTTGTGTTTTGGTCGCCATACCTGACAACTAAATGTCAGTATTTGACTTCAATAAGACATTGGCTTAAGACGTTGGATTGACGTTGGATTTTGGTTGGTTAATGCCCCAACCTAAATCTAACTAAATATCAACGTCTAATGATGTAAGAATTTGACGTTGTGTGGACGTACCATTATGACATCTAGGAGACGTTGGGTTTTGGTTGCCATACCTGACGAATAAATGTCAGGTTTTGGTCGCCATACCTGACGACTAAATGTCAGTATTTGACATAAATATGACGTTGGCTTAAGACGTTGGCTTGACGTTGGATTTTGGTTCGTTAATGCCACAACCTAAAACTAACAAAAGATCAACGTCTAATGATGTTAGAGTTTGACGTTGTGTGGACGTTACCATGATGACGTCTACAAGACGTTGGGTTTTGGTCGCCATACCAGACCACAAAATGTCAGTATTTGACATCAATGTGACGTTGGCTTGACGTTGGATTTTGGTTGGTTAATGCCCCAACCTAAATCTTAACTAAATATCAGCGTCTAATGATGTTAGAATTTGACGTTGTGTGGACGTTACCATTATGACGACTAGGAGACATTGGGTTTTGGTTGCCATACCAGACCACAAAATGTCAGTGTTTGACATCAATGTGACGTTGGCTTAAGATGTTGGCTTGGCGTTGGATTTTGGTTGGTTACTGCCCCAACCTAAAACTAACAAAATATCAATGTCTAATGATGTTAGAGTTTGACGTTGTGTGGACGCTACCATTATGACGCCTAGTAGACGTTGGATTTTGGTTGCCATACCAGACCACAAAATGTCAGTGTTTGACGTCAATGTGACGTTGGCTTAAGACGTTGGCTTGACGTTGGATTTTGGTTAGTTAATGCCACAACCTAAAACTAACAAAATATCAATGTCTAATGATGTTAGAGTTTGACGTTATGTGGACGTTACCATTATGACGTCTACAAGACGTTGGGTTTTGGTTGCCATACCAGACCACAAAATGTCAGTATTTGACATCAATGTGACGTTGGCTTAAGACGCGTTGGCTTGACGTTGGATTTTGGTTAGTTAATGCCACAACCTAAAACTAACAAAAGATCAACGTCTAATGATGTTAGAGTTTGACGTTGTGTGGACGTTACCATGATGACGTCTACAAGACGTTGGGTTTTGGTCGCCATACCAGACCACAAAATGTCAGTATTTGACATCAATGTGACGTTGGCTTGACGTTGGATTTTGGTTGGTTAATGCCCCAACCTAAATCTTAACTAAATATCAGCGTCTAATGATGTTAGAATTTGACGTTGTGTGGACGTTACCATTATGACGACTAGGAGACATTGGGTTTTGGTTGCCATACCAGACCACAAAATGTCAGTGTTTGACATCAATGTGACGTTGGCTTGACGTTGGATTTTGGTTGGTTAATGCCCCAACCTAAATCTAACTAAATATCAATGTCTAATGATGTTAGAGTTTGACGTTGTGTGGACGCTACCATTATGACGTCTAGTAGACGTTGGGTTTTGGTTGCCATACCTGACGACTAAATGTCAGGTTTTGGTCGTCATACCTGACAACTAAATGTCAGTATTTGACATCAATATGACGTTGGCTTAAGACGTTGGCTTGACGTTGGATTTTGGTTAGTTAATGCCACAACCTAAAACTAACAAAATATCAATGTCTAATGATGTTAGAGTTTGACGTTGTGTGGACGCTACCATTATGACGTCTAGTAGACGTTGGATTTTGGTTGCCATACCAGACCACAAAATGTCAGTGTTTGACGTCAATGTGACGTTGGCTTAAGACGTTGGCTTGACGTTGGATTTTGGTTAGTTAATGCCACAACCTAAAACTAACAAAATATCAATGTCTAATGATGTTAGAGTTTGACGTTATGTGGACGTTACCATTATGACGTCTACAAGACGTTGGGTTTTGGTCGCCATACCAGACTACAAAATGTCAGTATTTGACATCAATGTGACGTTGGCTTAAGACGTTGGCTTGACGTTGGATTTTGGTTGGTTAATGCCCCAACCTAAATCTAACTAAAGATCAACGTCTAATGATGTTAGAGTTTGACGTTGAGTGAATGCTACCATTATGACGTCTAGTAGACGTTGGATTTTGGTTGCCATACCAGACCACAAAATGTCAGTGTTTGACGTCAATGGGACGTTGGCTTAAGACGTTGGCTTGACGTTGGAATTTGGTTAGTTAATGCCACAACCTAAAACTAACAAAAGATCAACGTCTAATGATGTTAGAGTTTGACGTTGTGTGGACGTTACCAATATGACGTCTACGAGACGTTGGGTTTTGGTCGCCATACCAGACCACAAAATGTCAGTATTGGACGTCAAAGTAACGTTGTCATTAGACGTTGGCTTGACATTGAATTTTCAGTGACTTCTTCCACTGGTTGTGCTGGTAACAATGTAGTGGAAAGGAGCAGGAATCCATTTCAACAGCCTTGCACACGAAGCACTGTAGAACGCCGATTTCCTGTAGCACCAAAGGCTCTTTCCCAAAAAACTCCATTAGTTGCCACATGCTCAACAGCAATTGCCGCTGCATACACCTTCGATGTAGCTGGAGCTACACCCGCAAATAAATGCTCCACAAGCAACTTCAACTCTGAAACAGTAGGGCAGTGGACTGGATCCAAACTGTGCCATCTGCACCACGATACAAAAAGCTGCCACTTGAAAATCTATATAGACAACTTGTAGAGGGGGTCCTAGCATTCGGGATGGTCTCTGTGATCCTAGAAGAGAGACCATAGTGCTCCATTTACGTTCCAACCCGAAATATTTCACATTTCTAGATGAAGATGTAGAGTAGATGCCAAAGTAGACTCAGATTAGACTGATTATTTATTCATGTCATGTCATGTCATGCCTTTTTTCTTTTCTTTTTTTTTAAACTCTGCTTGTTAACCAATCCCAATGGGGACTGAAGTAACTAGTTAGCTCAGACTAGAAGTACTATAAATATATTTTTAAGGTCTCTGATTTTACGATCAGACAGTATACCCTTTTTCTATGGTTTGAAGAAACCAACAAGATATTAGACAGAGGTCACAACAGTCTCCCACACATATCGAGCCAAATCTGGCAATAGTGTCTAGATTCAAACTAGGCCAGGCCATCACTCTCAAACAGTTTGAGAGACTGTTAGGTCTGATGGCAGTAGCGTCTAACATGAAGTTGTGGCCTGCTGTATATGAGACCATTGCAGTGATGGCTTAGAATCAAGGGGTTCTCCCTGAGGGGAAACCCATCGGTAACAATGCATTGGTAGTCTCGTACATAAATCATCAGGAATCATCACCTTTATGTAGACTGGCACACCAAATCCTCCTGTGTTTCCAGGGAAAACTGCTTTCTCTCAAGAGCAATGTACATTGCTGGGCATCTCACTGTGGAAGCAGACATCCAAAGCCTCACAGTAGATGATACACTGTCTACTCTGGTTCTCCCTGACACATCCAGCAACTGTTGGACTGGATGCCATGGTACAGGCTTCCATTTGATAACTTGGTTCCATTGTTTCACTCCGAGGATGAGGCTTGCGGTTCGTGCAAGAGTCTCGGCTTGGGTTCATGGCCTTGGTTCTAGAGAGGCTGTCCCTGGTTCCTTTTGAACCTCTAGACTCTGTCACTGGGAAATTTCTCACCTTTAAGATGGCATTCTTGCTACTCATCACTTTTCTTAAGAGAGTAGTAGACTTCAGGTGTTGTCAGTCTCCCCTTCCTGTCTAGAATTTGACCCAGGTAGGGTCCAAGCAATCCTTCACCCTAGATCAGGCTACACACCTGAAGCACCATCTAATACGTCACAGTCTATGATTCTGCAGGCCTTCCATTCTTCACCAGGTTTGACAGCAGATCAAGAGAGGCTGAAATTACTGTGACTTGTTAGGGCACTTGAGATTAATGTTCAAAGAACATAAGGACAGATAGTTCTCATGTAAGGTAATATGTAATGTAATGTAAGGGAAACAAGGTCAATTTAGCTCAAAGGGAATCATTTAAGATTTTATAGGGAATTTGAACAGAATCACTGTTTTACAGCTGATCACTGAGTCGGCCAGAGATTCACTGAACGAGCCGTATAACATCAACTCTGCACTGTATATTAAAATCCAAAATATAGTGAAAACATTATTTAATAGCACAGTAACAAGATCTGCAGTTTAAGACATTAACTTGTTAACACAAAACACAAGATACTTTTATTTTCAATATAAATAAGACTTTATTTATATAAACCTAAGACATAAACTAATCTAACAAATGAACACACGCATTCACACATTCACATGTTGCAGAAAGAGAGAAAGTGAGGAAAGGATGAGTTTAAGAGAATGAAAATGTGAAATCCCAAGTTTGTAGCAATATGTGCAATTGCATAGACCTGAACAGCCATTAATTACTTAATTAACCCTCATATTGAGTTTCTCAATGAGGCTAAAATTTGTATTAAATGCACCAGCTCAGCAAAAATCTGGAAGTTACTTGCTTGCTTTGCCTTTGTGTTAAGGGATTCCCTTTTGTCATAGTGTTTGCAGAAAGGGGGTTCCCTGAGGTTGCTGATTGGCTGACAGTTCAGTGGTCGTTTGTAGTGATGTCCTGGGAAGCCAATCGTTGGGCGTTGTCTGAAGATGGTTTCGGAGTCCATTGCTAGTTGAAGTTTGGTGCAGTCGGAGCTGGACTTTGCGACAAACTTAACTTTTGAACACGAAACTCAACAGAAAGAAAAGAAACTTTAAAAAAGAAAAGTTAAAAAATAAAATGAGGTAAAGAGACTAGGTGGTTTTTCTTCTCATCGTGGTGTTAAGTAGCACGCTCAAAGAGCGCTAAAAAGCAGTGTCAAAACGCGGTGGCAAAAGCAAACATAGAAGAGCGGGATTTGATGGTGTCCTGAGTTTTTAAACTCGGCTTTTGGACACACCCCAACTGGTGTGTTGACCAATTAGATATTATCTTATCTCGGGGTGTTGTGCTGTTTCTCCTCCCAATACATAAATCAGTTATCTGGTCAGTCACATTATCCGAACTTTCCCGCTCTTGGAGAGTATAATTTTGCACAGGATTTCTATAACCAGAATATGATACATTTGACAAAGAATTGATTGATAGAAAAGTTTAAAGCGTGAATTTTCAAACTCATACATACCAAACAAGAATATTAACCCTTAAACTATTCCCTAGTTATTAAAAAGACATACATAATATGTGATTAAAACATGTGTGGGTTACATACATAATATGGAGTTATGCATAGAAACCATTAGTTGTTCATAAATCCTTTTAAGATGATTTTTGGTGCATATGGAAAAGATGAAGTTCTGTGTAGGACATAGGGACATGTTCTGTGAACAAAGGAATTTCAGTCTGGTCTATGTCTTTGTAGCAGGCTAAGTATTTTATCTGCTTTTGGCCCAATTTGGATGTAAGCAGCCCTATTATTTAAGGACTATTATTTTGAGGGGTGTGGTGGTGTCTTGATTCTGAGTTCTCCTCTTCCTGGCATTCCCCTTTCCGTTCCTGTTTGCGTTCAGGTAGGATAAGACTCGATTGACTGTATTACTGTGAATGGCTCGAAGCTAATCTGCGCTATTTATAGTCTGATTAGAGTGGGGCTGGTGGCATCGGCATTACGGCAAGTTTGTGGAGGAGTTCGCTTGCATGTATGTTTTGTGATCGTATCAAATTTTCCGATCGCTTGCGATGGTGGTATTTATTGTGTGTTGCTCTTAGTAATGGCGACAAAAGCGTGTGCGTGAGTGCTAACCGGTACATTGAGTCACGACACTTGTTGGGAGTAACCATATAGCTTTGCATTGGTCTTCGTTCAACCCTAACCGTAAGTGCGTTTTCTTTCTCTTTCCTGCAAATGGGACTTATTAGATTTAGTTTAACACTTTGATTTTAATGTTAAAGGTAAAGGGGGGAATGGAACATCACAATCTCTAAGTTGATCCCTCGTTGAAGGTACTACATGTGACGTCGTTGCTGTTTTGCTTATGGGCATTGTTTTGTTTTGTTGATTACGGACCTTTGTACGTCATTGCTTACGGCTTCGCTGTTTGGCGGGTCGTTTGGGCTTTGCTAGGCCATCCATCTGTTTTATTTTGATTTAGTTTTCCAGTATAAGTGTCTGTTTTTTTTTTTGTTTTGTTTGCACATTGCGCTGTGGGTTTCCTCTTTTGTATTTTGGGTTCCTTTTACAACCGTGTTAATTACTTTGTTAATTTGTTATTTTGTGCTATTTTGGTTATTTTGCAGTTTTATAATTGTTCATTTATATTTTTGTTATTTTGTGCCATGTATTGTTCTGGGTCATTGTAGAGAGTTTACAACTTTTTTTCATTTACTGTCTTGTAATTCTGGTGCCATTCAGGCACCATCTGTTCCCGCTGCATCTTGTGCCATTAGGAGGCCGGAGTACTGGAGTCATTACATCCAGTGTCTGTAAACTTAGTCTGATTGTTTTCATTCTTTATTATTCTTTGTACTGTTCTTTTGTAATTTGCTTCTGATTTTCTTTCTCCAGGAGCCAATGTGGACTCTGTGTGGAGCAGGGGAGTCTAGCTGCTTTCCTTCAGTGGGGTGTGCTCCACAGGGTGCCGTGTGTGTGTGGGTACGATCTCCTTTACAGTGTGGGTGTGAGGGGTTTGATGTGGTGTGAATTTTGGTGGGTTCAGACGACCTCCCGAGTTGCAGCCAGCCTGCCCTGTTCCTGCTAAACCTGGCCCTGGAGAATTATCTTAATCTCGTGGTGTGTTTCCCAGGAGAGAGAATTTTATTTATGCTCTTATAATAAAGTGTATTTTTGTACTGATAATCCCGTCTCACGACGATTTTATTTATTTGCCTTCAAGTGGTAAAACGTACCTGTGTCCTTATTGGGAGTATTTCCCTAGCGCCCCACTAGGGTGGCATAGTCAGATTAAAGTTAATTGTGATTTAGGGTCTTTTAGACCTATGTGAGTGCCACATCTTCTATGTGGGGGAAAAGTCAATCTAAGGAAGCTTGTGATTTCTCTCGTGGAACACATGTGATGGCCATCTCTTTGACCATCAGTCTTGATTACTTGCCCCAAATTTGACAATCTCCTTCCTGCAATGGACTTATCAATAAGTGTTCCTTTTGTTTTAATGTTGCAAGTTGCTCAAAGCTAGTTGGTGGACTTTCTTCAGACTAGGGATGTGCCCGAAGCTGAATACCTTATTCGAAAAGGCACGGATAATGGCTTCAAAACGAATAACGAATTTATTCGAATAACAGAAAAAAAAATATTCGGCGGACAATCACGTTTGCTGGAACAGCACTACATTAGTGAGGTCTGCGGTTGTTAAGATTTGTGCAATAATAATGGCTAGTAGCTACTGCTGTGTAGGGTTGGGTACCGAACTCTGTACTTTTAAGGGTACGGACCGAATTGCGTCGATACTACCGAGTATCGATTCACATTAAATCATTCGGTACCAAATTTCGGTACCTGAGAATGCATTTGGGCGCATACGAGAGAGGGACATGCCACCCCTGCAACTCTTTAAAACGCAACACACAGGGCAAACCGAAATGTCCTGAAGTATGCTTACATTTCTAGGGTCATATGGTTTCCGCGAAGACGCGGACAGGATGGCGGAGTCCATTCATAAAAACGGAATTTACTCTATAGCACGGAATGCCATGGAATTCGTCAAGTTTTGGATGAATAAAAGAATGTCTGTCACTTAATTCGAATCGCGATATGAACTAGTGTATGTGAATATTAAAACGCAAAAAGACGATTTAAATATGAATCCTGCATGTTCCGTTAGCCTCGGTATGTATGAATGGCGGAGACGCGGTTTCGTTTACTACACAAATACCGAAGCACACTGAACTCGCGGTGATTTTCGGACTCTGCATCTCACTACATGAACACATGAACTTACAGGCTGTGAGTCACTTCATGAGAATTTTACCGTTTCATTTGAGAAAACCAGCATCATATCATACTGTATACACAGAAACTTCACGGCAACCTGTCAAAATAAAAGTGCGGTTTAACATGTAACAGAAATATATTACTCTTGTATTACTTTTGTACAGTATAATGTTCGTCTTTATATATTCTATTTACTGACAAATTTAAATAAAACAATTAAATGATAAAAAATAATTATTACAACCACATTAACAACTTAATTGTAGAAAAAAAAATATTATTAACTTTTTTAAAGGAATATTCACACAATTTGTCTTCCATGTATTAATTTTGACAGTAAACCTCTGTTTGTTTGCCAAAAAATAAAAGGGATTAATTTTCATTTGATTAAAAATAAATAAATGTTTCATGCCTTCATTTGATTATCAGAAAAAAATAAAACAATAATTTCTGGAAGAAAAATAATTGTAGGGCCCTATTGTTCAAAATGTTGAAATTGAGAGTTTTGGACTGAAATAAATGTTTTTGTTATTACACAGAGAGTAAAGTACCGAAAAAAGGTACCGTTGGGTACCGGTACCGAATTTCAGGTACCCGAAACCGGTACTGTACCGGTTCAAATGTGAACGGTACCCAACCCTACTGCTGTGATAGCGTTTGACACAGCGTTTCGTACAGATAATATCATGGTGATCATTGCGTTTGTCTAACGAATGTGGTATCCTCAGCAAAACTATCCGCGCGCTCCTTTTTTGATTGCTGCCTGTCAGTCCCGGCAAAGCAATGTTGCCAGATACTGCTTCAAAAAACAAACACAACCAATCCCCTGAAAATTCACCAAAATAATTTTAAATCTTTTTTTTTTTTTTTTTTCAAATAAGATACATAATCTCTAACCTCAACCTTCATCTTCCCACTTTATTAATGCCCTAATTACTTTATTAACTCTGTTACATTAAGTATTAAAACAAGTCCAGCGAAGCTTATAATAACTAGATCTGGCAACATGGCAGAGCGGAGTGGAGGTTGCACTTGCGTCAGCCACATGAATTTATTCAGCGACATGATTTTAAACATTTTTTCATAATGTTTTCAAATTTAATTTTTGAACAGGAAACATTTACGGAGGTCTGGACATTTATCAACTAACTCGACAAAAATATCCTAAAAACGGTCTAACTGTAAAAACGCATTACATTAGCTCTTTTCTTGAATGGCATTACATTTAATTATACAAGATGAAGAAAAGCGATGTCTGATCAAGGCTTTTGGAGGGTCCAAAATGATGTGTTGCTCTCTGTTGATAAAAATACTCGTAAATGATCACAGACTCCCGTAACACATGATCTCTAAGTTACTTCAAGTTCAATCGAGCATATTGTCATTCTGCTATGAGTAGGCTACTGAACACTTTCTTTGCATTTCCATTTTTTTTTTTTTCAGCTTCTTTTTTTTCTACTAGTGCTCTTATTTAAGATTGTGGATGCTTGTCTCTTGACAAACTGGACACAAAGTTTCACTGGAAAACAAGAAAAATAAAGTTATTTTTCTTTTTTGATCAATATTTTCTGTAGTTTTAAATAGAAAATATTTATAAAGTTATAATTATAATAAAAAAAATAATAATACTTTCTTTAGTTATACAAGGTATATTTGTTAAATGAAAACTACGAATCGAACAGATTTGCATTTAAAATGGTATTTTCATGTAATTTGACGAAATTCCGGTTTAAGCCAAGCGCACTTCCGGATCCATCCAAATACAGATACAGATACAGATACAAATAATTTTGAGATAGTCACAGATGCAGATAGAGATACAAATAATGGCTCCACTGCACACCCCTATTTCAGACTCATAGCACCAAGATTTATGACAGATTTATGACATTGTCTTGTTTTCTTGGGGCCCCTCTGTGGAATTTGCTCTTTTGGTGGTTCTAACATCAATCTGATAGATTCTTCGATTCTTAAATGGTCTGATTCGCTCTGATATCCTACACTCAGTATGGCCGGCACTGTAAAAAATGACCGCGATTTTAACGGTAAAAAACTGTGAAAAAGCTACGGTAAAAACCTGTTAAATGGTTAACGGTAATGTAAGAGCCATATTTCATAATTCATTATTTTAAATTGATTATCATAATTATTTGTGTTATATTATGCTGTATATTTTTTAGTCCATATTAGTTTGTTACTGCGCATGTCTTGTGATGTCATTTCCTAGTTCACGTGTATGGTTTTTTGAGGCACGTGAGAAGTTAGTAAGCTGCGCAAGTTTTGGAGAACACAAGCTTTTGACCGTAATCAAAAACGATCGTAACTGGAATTATATTTCATCAAGACACAGGAATATTTTGTTGTAACGTAAGAGGATTTATGCGAGAAGACTGTAAGAAGTGTTGAAACGTTCTATGTTGAAAATAAATGAAGAAACAAAAGGATTTCATGGACTGCTGAGTAAGTTAAACGAGTTACGCGTCAAAACTTGTGGACTAACTACAAAGAATTCACATGTCCCATACAGGTAAGTTCCCCTAATATATACGGTGAAAAACTGTAATAGAAGTTTCAGAAAATTTTACGGTGAAATACTGCTTTTGGAAGTGAAAAAGAATGTAAAATTTACAGGGAAAAAACGTAAATTGACGTTCCCAGAATTCCCTGCATTGCATTTCAAATTTTGTTTGAATTTGATGTTTTTTCTTTGAAATAACTAGGTTTGTCCTTAGTTTTTTCTTATCAGTTATGTTTATTAGGGTTGTATGTTACATCTAATGTTGTTAAATTAATGTCTATTGCATATTTCAGTTAAATGAGTCTCACCATGATGGTGTTTAGTGTTTGTGTGAATGACACTGTGCACCTTCTATACAGGTGCATCTCAGTAAATTACAATGTCGTGAAAAAGTTAATTTATTTATGAAAAAGTTATTTCAAAAAGTGAAACGTTCATATATTTTAGATTCATTGCATGTAAAGTAAAACGTTTCAAAAGTTTGTTTTAATTTTGATGATTAGAGCTTACAGCTCATGAAAGTCAAAAATCAGTATCTCAAAATATTAGAATATTTACATTTGAGTTTCAATAAATGACCATCCCTACAGTATAAATTTCGGGTATCTCTTGTTCTTTGAAACCACAATAATGGAGAAGACTGCTGACTTGGCAATGGTCCAGAAGACGAAAATTGACACCCTCCACAAAGAGGGTAAGTCACAGAGGGTCATTACTGAAAGGTGTGGCTGTTTACAGAGTGCTGTATCAAAGCATATTATATGCAAAGTTGACTGGAAGGAAGAATTTGGGTAGGAAAAGGTGCACAAGCAAAAGGGATGACTTCAAGCTTGAGAATACTGTCAAGCAAAGCTGATTCAAACACTTGTGAGAGCTTCACAAGGAGTGAACTGAAGCTGGAGTCAGTGTATCAAGAGTCACCACGCACAGACGTCTTCAGGAAAAGGGCTACCAAGCCACTTCTGAAACAGAGACAACGTCAGAAGCGTCTTAACTGGGCTGTGGAGAAAAAGAACTGGACTGTTGCTCAGTGGTCCAAAGTCCTCTTTTCAGATGAAGTAAATTTTGCATTTCATTTGGAAATCAAGGTCCCAGAGTATGGAGGAAGAGAGGAGAGACACAGAATCCATGTTGCTTGAAGTCCAGTGTGAATTTTCCACATTCTGTTTTGATTTGGGCTGCCATGTTATCTGCTGGTGTTGGTCCACTGTGTTTTCTGAAGTCCACAGTCAATGCAGCCATCTACCAGGAAATTTTAGAGCACTTCATGCTTCCTTCTGCTGACAAGCTTTATGGAGATGCTGATTTCATTTTCCAGCAGGACTTGGCACCTGCCCACACTGTCAAAGGTACCAAAAGCTGGTTAAATGACCATGGTGTTGGTGTGCTTGACTGGCCAGCAAACTCGCCTGACCTGAACCCCATAGAGAATCTATGGGGCATTGTCAAGATGAAGATGAGAGACACCAGACACAACAATCAAAAGCAATCTGGGCTTCCATACCACCTCAGCAGTGCCACAAACTGATCACCCCCATGCCACGCCGTATTGAGGCAGTAATTAAAGCAAAAGGAGCCCCTACCAAGTATTAAGTAAATATACAGTAAATGAACATACTTTCCAGAAGGCCAACAATTCACTAAAAATGTTTTTTTTAATGGTCTTATGAAGTATTCTAATTTGTTGAGATAGTGAATTGGTGGGTTTTTGTTAAATGTGAGCCTAAATCATCACAATTAAAAGAACCAAAGACTTAAACTACTTCAGTCTGTGTGCATTGAATTTATTTAATACAAGAGTTTCACAATTTGATTTAAATTACTGAAATAAATGAACTTTTCCAGGACATTCTAATTTATTGAGATGCACCTGTATATGTCATTATTTAAAATCTGCTTGTGATGGGCTTTGGTGTGACTCATGTGACTTTCTCATCACCTCCTGCGTTTGGTGGTTATCAGTGTAATACAAAGGTATAAAACAGATTTCAGTACTTCAATAGGTTGGTATAATAATATTATATCAGTTAATGAAATTACGGTATTTAACTGTAAATTTAAGTTAAAACCGTAAAACTTAAAACGTTGCTACCGTATATTTTACGGTAGAATTCCGGCAACCACAGCTGCCATTTTTTTACCGTAAATTTTACGGAATTTTTTTTACAGTGCAGTAGTCATTTTGTTCCCTATAGCGTCATCATTTGTGTGCATTGTGAGCTCCTCAAAGTGGAATGTCTCATTTTACATTGTTAACCACGGGTCCCTAAGAGGGGAACAAGATGGTGTGCCTCCTTGCCATACTTCCTGCATCCCCTGTGTAGAGAAAGAGATACACTTCAGATATGATGATTGTCTTTGCTTTTTCTGTGATAAAGTTCCATCTTCATTAGTATTACATTTTAATAATTGTTATTTTAATATTTTATTCTGACACAAAATGTTTAAATGATAGTATATGTGTGCACTTTCCCTGTGCAATTGCTCCAGCACACAGACAAAGACAAACCAAAGACACACACACCAGCACCTCAACCCTCTGCCCTCTAGGGATACGGGTGTTTTTGGATGACTTCCTAAAGCTTGAAGCCCTTCCCAAGTCCTCACCCTTGAAAGGGACAATGTTTCAAAGCTCATTTGTTGTGCTTTTTCTTCGTGTCCAACTAGCGTGGCGGGGCTCATGCCAACCTTCCTCTCCACAGTCACAAACAGGAGCCCCATGCCAAACGGCACTCTGGGACAAGACAGTCATGACGGAATGCTATCATTCCCTTGTTAAATCCTGCTGTTTTGACTTTTTTTCATCTAATATTCCTCTTTTCCTGTTCTCCTGGGTCATAACTTCAATTTGTGTGAAATAAGCTAATTTTACGACACAGAACACCTGTATTCATCTCCATATTAATCGAAAACAGGAAGTATAAATCCCAATTCAGCCACAGCTGGTGTCGTGTTAGATGTACCTTCAGGGAGAAGTCTGTCTGCAGCACATTAAAATATCACTCTATTCCCCTGTGTTACCTTTGTAGAGCACTGCACTGCTCTGGTCCAAATCAGATATCATAATTATGAATGTCATCATATCAAGATCCATGTAAAATATTTAAATACGTTGGCAGGTCTCAGCAAAGGGTACCATATATAGCTTGAGTTACGGGTACATGAGAGGCAGCTGCTCCCAGTATATTTAAAAACATATACTGTGATGTCTTTACATACTCACAATGCAGAGGAGAGACTTTACCAACTTAAGAGAAGAGAGAAGGAATCAAATATCAAAGGCAGTACAATATAAAATAATAATACTATAATATTTTGATACAGGCCTATACCATGGTGTAAAATCATTGCCAACAATCATACTACTTCAAAGACATCCTAAAATGTTTACTTTTAAACACTTCACATATCACACAGACAAATAAATTAAATACAACAGTGGCAATGAGATGCGCATATGCCTTAATACACAAACCTCAAACACGGTGATGATCAACAAATGTTAATTCGGCAAAAGTGTTATCTCTGAGATATATGACTTCCTAAAGCTCGAAGCCCTTCCCAAGTCCTCACCCTTGAAAGGGACAATGTTTCAAAGCTCATTTGTTGTGCTTTTTCTTCATGTCCAACTAGCGTGGTGATACTAACAGTGGCAACAGCAGTAGCTGTAGCAGCAGTACAGTAAAGCAATTGACATTTTTAATAATAGCCACCATACAGCATGGCTGTCAAACTTTTTGTTAATATTACATGTATTATAATATTACAATATTAATTGACAATATTAATATTACAATCCACTGTGTGTAACGATGGGACAACATTTGAACAGTTTTAATCAAATACTTGAGCTGATGAAATGATGAAATAAGCTGACAATATAACTTTTTGTTGGAAAAAATGTTTAAAGTGTTCTTGTTCAGCTCACAGAAGAAAAAAAAAAGACTATTAAAAATATATATATTTGTTCAAGCTACTTTTCTGCATTTTTTAGAAGAACATTTTTGCAAGTTGGATTTTTTTTTTAAAGCTTTGGGACTTCCGGAAGGTTTTGAATGAATGATAACATTTCCTTCGTCCATCCCTTTCTTTCTGTTCTGAGAACCGGACACCATTGTAAGGTCACCCAGTACAAAGCTGGAATCACTGTAGGTTGTCCACCTCCACTCATTAAAAACATTACAGAGCATCACTCTAATGAACTCAAGACAATGCTAATTACTGTCTGAGAACAAAAGGTGCATAAAAAATTCGATCCATGGGGCACACTTGTTCTCAACACTAGCTCAGCCATCTTAATCCATTAGCAATACGATGTGGAGGTGCAGCACGTGTTGAGGGTAGTGGCAGGGTGGGTCAGAAGGACTGGCGGTCTCAGAACTGCAGATACATTCACCTGTGACAATCCTTTATGAATGTGATAAAATAAAGAAAGTCTCTCAAGGACCCAGAGAGCTGACTCTGCTCCCAAACGTCCCTAGAGACCAAGTGTCAGAGTTGTCTATCAGCAGCTTGAAAGGAAAAAAGAAGCATGTTAGCGGGAGCTATTGTGCCACCGTTGTCATTGACTGATCGGGCCTATTTAACTGGCTTTCACAGAGAATGAAAGCACCTGAATGGATGAAAGAGACAGACCCCCCGACAAACAAGAGTCCACGGAATATTCATGGAGGATCTGCGCAGGAAAGATTAATGTATTAGAAATTAAAATGGGGCTCAGACGTTATGATCTTGCTCTAACACTTGGCCAGACCCATGTCACCCGCGTTCACGCTAACACCTGAAGTCGGCACGCCGCCGCTGCCAAGGTGGAGAGAAATCATTAAACGACCCGCTATTGTATGAGGAGAATAATCTAACTTCACCCCAGCCCAGCTGACAATGAATAATTCCAGAGCCATTTGCAATGTTAACAGCACCTATCGGAGCCATCCGTGCCGTTACGATAAGAGTGGCAAATATGCATTTCAACAGTTGGAACAGACGCCACCTCACCGGCATTTCAAAGGACACCTGTCATTCATCTGAAAGACCTGTCACTCTGTGTCTGGCACCTGAGCCAAGAAGAGAGACGCAAAGATAATCTTGAATTCCTCTCCCATTTTTTGAACCCTCTCTTTCTCTGGCTGAGTTGTTTATAAAAAGCTGTTTCTAGTAACGTGATAAAAATTGATACAGTGCTAGTGATCATCGATTCCAACTGACCAAATAGATTTTGTACATGGTTCATGTAAATTAAGCATTTTAAAATATTTCATTTGAATTCCTGCACTGCATTTGTTTTTTGTTTTTGTAGCTAAGTATAAAATTATATTATTTAGCCTTATATTTTTAACTAAGTTATATAATCTAGTTTTTTGTTTTGTTTTGTTTTGTTTTTGGATGGATAGAGCACTTTTCAACAATGATATATCATTGTGGGTCTGTGCTGTACTTCATTCATGATCTCTTCATTCATTTATTTTCTCTTTTTTTATACTTCTCTGTTTTCATATATATTTATTAGACAGCATGTTAATATATATATATATATATATATATATATATATATATATATTACAATGTGCCGTCGTTCCTAGTTATTGAAACTGCATTTAAAATTAGTGTCAGTCGGTACATTTTCAGAGACAGAGGAGGAAATATTCTGAAAATTACTGTGTACATTGTCTTCAAAATAATATTAAAAGTTATTTTTTTTATTATTTTTTTTTATTGTTTGCCCACAAAATCAAATAACATTAACAGTATCACATCATATATTCATATTACAGAATGTACAAAACCCTAAAGATAAGAAGTGAAAATGGATGGAAAAAAGCAAAGAAAAACTAATTATAAATAAAATAAAATAATTTAAAAAAAAGAGCAGACCATTTTAGAACATTCTTTAAATAAGAATTATACAAAAATGAAAGGAAATGAAAAAACAGTCCTGTATGTACATCAAGAGAGCTATTTTTATGTATTCCAAAAGGGGAGACCATATCAGCCAGAATTTGTCAGATTTATGTTTATCATAAGTGAGCTTTTCAAGTGGCAACCACGTAGCAATCTGTGATATCCACATTTTGAAAGATGGAACCTGTGATGCAGACCAAAGTAACAAAATACTTTTTTTAGCTAAATATACCAGGACAATAAATAACTGTATTGCATCTTTTTTAAACAAACTGTTCACATTCAGTAAATATAAAGCTGGGGTCATATCAAAGTTTAGTTCAAGAAGATCTTTCATTACCCTATGTATTTTCTTCCAATATGGCAACATTTTGTCACAGTACCAAAAAACAATGAATGAATGTGCCTTTATCTTTTTTACACTTGAAAGATAGGCCTGTGGCATTGATAAACATCTTCTTAATATGCATCGATGAAATAGCAGATGAAATTTAGCTCTGTAGCTAATTCTGGGGCAGTTTTCTGACTGTCTATTGTCCCTGTCAAATAATGAATTAAAAAAAATTGAAGTTGAGCTCATGGATCCCAAGAGAAGGACATTTCGGATACATATTATCACATACAATAGCCCAGTCATTCTCTTCAATGGTTTGACCAATGTCCTTCTCCCAAACACCCTTCAGTCCCACCAAGGCAGAAGTGCAATTACTAGACAATATGTCATATGCCCTTGATATTAATCCCTTTAAACAAATTGTATTCAGTAAAAGGTCTTCAATCTCTGTTGTTTCAGTTCTCAACTCTTCTTTGTCTATCTTTTGTTTTTAAAAAATGTCGCAATTGAAGGTATTTGTAAAAATTGGACTTTGAAACTTTATATTGCTCTACAATCTGCTGAAAAGACTTTAGGGTGCCTTCTGAAAATAAACAAGATATTTGAGAGATTCCCAGTTTCAGCCATGCTGAAAGACCAATCTTCTGCAACGTTAAAGGCAAATCAGGGTTAAAAGAAAGTGGGGAAGACAAGGAAAAAGAGACAGAAATTCCTAAGTATGTCTTAATATCCCTCCAGGCTCGAAGAGTGTTTGATATGGTAAAATGTTCCGAAACCTTTTTTTATCTTTGTATAGTTCTTAACAAATGGCAAAAATCTAATTGGTAATGGGGTGCAAGCTGTTTCTTCCATCTTATACCAAACTGAATCGGTTCTCTCACTACACCAATTGATCATATTTTTTATCTGGGCTGCCCAAAAATAAAACAGAAGATTTGGCAGAGCTATCCCACCCTTATCTTTTGGCTTCATTAATTAAAAAATTTGATACGTAGCCTTTTATTATTCCAGATAAATTTTGAGAGGTGTTTATTGAGATCTTTGAAAAATGAATTTGCTAAATAACTAGGTATGGATTGGAATAAATATAAAAGCTTGGAAAGTACATTAATTTTTATTACATTTATTCTCCCTAGAAATTAGATTGGGAGTAAGCACCATGTTTTCAAGTTAGGCTTGATTTTCTCTATAAGAGGAATATAATTATTATTTATAAGATCATTAAGTGAAGCTGTGACAAAAATGCCTAGATATCTGAAACCATTTTCTGATAACTGGAAAGGGGAAATTAATTTTAGATGTTCTAAAGAAGAGACATTTAAAGGTAGTGCAATGGATTTGGAAAGATTTATTTTATAACCAGAAAGACTACTGTAATAAGAAATACATTTCAATAATACTGGAACAGATTGCTCTGGTTTAGACATAAATATAAGTACATCATCAGCGTAAAGTGATGGTCGATGATCTTCTCCTCCTACTATAATGCCATGGAAATTTCTGCTCTGTCTAATGAGTTCTGCTAAGGGTTCAATGACTCTATGCAGAACGGAGTCGAAGTGAGACCATTCGCAATTACTGTTGCCCTAGGATCAGAGCAAAGCAACTTGAATCCACCTAATAAAATTATTCCCTAGGTTAAATTTTCCAAGAGTGGCAAAAAAAAAAAAAAGTCCCACTCGGCTTTTTCAGCATCAAGGGAGAGGACAAGTGCAGGGTGCCTTTCACTTTGAACAAAATTAATAACATTTAAAAGTCGGCGTATATTATGGGTGCCATAATGCGATTCAACCCATTTCACAAACCCTGTTTGGTCCTGCTTGACTAACTTGGGTAGTATGCTCTCTAACCTACAGGCCAAAACTTTTGCCAGTATTTTAGAGTCTGTATTAAGTAGACTTATTGCTCTATATGATGCACAATCTTGTGGGTCTTTATCTTTCTTAAGTATTACGCAGATAAAAAGATACATTTTTAATTCTGCCAAGCTGATCTTAGAAAGAAGTGGCTGGTAAACACTTTATATTTTGCCAACCATCATCACACAGATGTCTGTAGGAGACCTTTAACCACAGATCAGGTTGAACCTAAAATCATTGAAGGATTAATGAGATTTAGGATGTCATACCACCAATCTTTGAATGACGATTCAAAATGCTCTATGTGTGAGAGCGGAGATACCCACCAAATGCATGGAAATTACTGAGCTGTAATAAGTAGAACAATGGAAGGAGTTGTACAAGTAGTACATGGCCAGACCTTCTCTTTATTTAAGGATGAGATATAACCATGCAAAGAGGTCAGTCCATCTATAAAGTGGTTCACTGGAGTTAGCTTGCATTTTTAATTTTCCCCAATTTTCCTTATTCTTGTTCTTTATAGGCATATAACCTAAGCCCGGATGTGTACTTGTACTTGTACATGTACCCAGATTGTACATGTAATGTGCACTAGAGATCAGTTTTTGTTTCAAAGAGCTTGGACACTACTGAGCTGAGATTTCTGTAGACATCTGTTTAACCCAAAATTTGTTGAGGGCACCTGTTGAGGTTAAACTAATTATTTAAAAAATAATAATTTTAAAAAATGGTTTTGCAATACAGATACCAAGACCCAAAATAGAATAAGGAAAATTAAAAATAATTTTTTCTTCTTTTCAATTTTTGGACCACCAGAGAGAATGACCCAAAGACAAATGATGTCAAGATGACATTTCACATAAAATCTGACCCGAGCCTTCTTATTATAATCTCATTGCTGTCAATCCGTGAAGTTTACTGTTTATGCATTTAATTGATTTTTAACCAAATGTTCCATACTGCTGTTTTAAGAATATTTACAACATTTACTGTAGAACATTTGCTGTATCAACTATATCAACATTAATGGGAACTTATAAATCATAACATACTTTTACATTGGGTACATTTGTACATAAATGCCTATGTCTAAATTAAATAAAAAAATATAAAAACTTAAGTAAATAAATAAATAAAAACATTGAAGAAGTGTTCCAGGGTTCCTGAGATGCGCTCATGGCTTCAGTCCTGTATGCCACCAGCAGCACCTGGCATTTACACTCCAGTGCAGTCGGCACACAGTCTGGGTTTGGGCCCAGTCACTTAAACCCTACCAGCCTGTCCACAGGCTCTTCTCACTAGGGAGGATGGGCTGGTCACAACGTGTTTGAGATGCTGGTGTCAGTCCTAAAGGCATGCGCACACGCTTGGACAAACATATATGAGGACGTACATTGTGTGGAGAACCTTGTAAAATGACTTTATCCAGCTATACAAACAAAAAACAAATGTATATACAGTTTTATTATATAAAGTGTTTGTGCTAAACAGCAATGATATTAAATCAGAGCAAATGGAGACCTTTACTGAAGTTTCCAGCTCCTTACATGTTTTTCTTGAGAAAAAGGTTGTATTAATCTCATGTGTGTCTCTTCTATAACCATATATACTAAGATATACCCCAAATCTCTGCAAACTGTTACAAATCGCAGAAGCAACATCATATTCACATTTAGCAAGTCTCAAATGTAACTCAGTTTTCGCCGTTTGTACAGTTGTGAGTCTCATTTTATCTGACCACCATTAAAAATAAGACTACTTGGACAATACAATCCTAATCCTAGTCACAAATTAGTGTTCCTAATGGAGTCCTTGAGGAAAATAATTCAGTTTAACCACTGGAAACAGCACATTCAGTCTATAATGAGCTAATTTCAATTTGCTGCACTTACATTAGTGTGCTTACACTCGGCTCCGCGTTGGGAGACGTGGTACACATTGCAGCCTTTCGGTATCCATTAAAATTAGCATATGGACCTGTCAACACATCACGGAAGTGCGTTGTAACGATGCCATTTAGCTGCACAGTCTGGCCTGCCAGTAGAATAAATGTTTGCGGCTGATGAATGCCCTCAGACCTCCAGCGACAGTGAGACATGCTAGGACATATCCTGCCCAGCTCCAAATCAGTCTATATAAGCATTATATATAAATGCTTTTTATTAAATGCTTCTTTTTTTTGTGCATTTTCTGAGAAACTACATGGGAGATAAAAGAAAGTAAAGGATGATATAATTTTCTTCTATGGTTGATATCCTTCTTTTCCTTTAACATCATAGGATTGGGAAAATAGTCAAATATTGTCTGTGTGAACACTAAGGGGTGATATCTATTCTAGTTAAAGCTTTAATACTTTGGACCAGATGTAAGAAACTATAACCACCCAACACAGCCTTTGGTGGCACGTTTTTTTTTTGCGCAGACAAGCACCGTTCAGATGTTCTTTAGAAAATGTGAAAACTACCGTCTTCACTCAAATTGCTATTTTTTCAGTTTGTACATGTAGCTTAGAATTTTTAAGCAGATTTAAATAAACTGAATATAAGTTTAAGAATGTTGGTATAAAAACACTTTGGCAGTGTAGAGCTGCACAGAGCTGCCAACACACACAGGCAGCAAGGCTTTTGTTGTGGTGCGATTGTTTGTGATGTGTGCTGAGAGCAGATATTGTTGTGCAGTGGGGCACAGCAGGGCAAGCAGCTATTGTTCAGGGTGGGTTTAAAAACACAAGCCTGGTTATCAATAACACACAGCCTCTCTTCAAGCGGTCTACTGTGGCTGACAACCCAGCACACCTCACTTTCAGACAGAATTTGCGTAATACTTACCATTTCTTCAAAGATCCTTCTGCTGTTTGCTGAAAGCATACTCATGTGTTTGTTTGTTTGTTTGTTATAGGCCTGTTGACAAAAACATGAATGATCAACCTCAAAATTCGCTCAGATTTTTACATACAATTGTGATTTTCAGACCAATGCATAAAAACAACAGGCGGGCTGAATGCTGAAATGCAGATTCATTCTCTGAAAGTAGGTGGCGCTTATAGAAAAGCAGAAAAATCCTGGTTACTCCAGGACACACATGGGCAGATACAGTATACAGTATGTATGGGCTTTTTCTGATCTCCTGTTTTAATTTTGCAAAATAAGCTTGCAAGTTACGTAAAAATGTGAGAGGACACAATGGAAAAGGGATATGAAGAGTAGCAGATTTGCTTCTGATCTGATAGCTACATAACTACGCCGACCTTTGTGGGTTTGTGTTTAGAATCAGCACTAGTAAAATATATATATATATATATATATATATATATATATTTTTTTTGCATTTCAACCGGTAGAGTTTAAATCCGTAGCTAATGTTTAAGAATTAGGTCAATAGGCAAAGAGGAAGAGGTCTTTTGTGGCTGGTCAAATGCATGAAGATTTACAAAAACAATCAACTACTTTACCTCTGGATTCCGTCAAAAGTGAACAGGCTCAAAACATTTCAGACCCCATTTACACCTGTATGTAGCGATATCCACTTGTAATCAGATTGACAAAAACACTTCTTGATAGCAGATGTAAATTGGGCCTTTCTGTTTCTGACACTTGCTGGTCACGGAGAAGAAAGTAGGTCAAACCGTATTTACATATAACCATATCCTTAAAAATATAATTTGCATTGACAGTATGCAAATGTTTGTGTCAGTTTTAATGCATTGACAGATAGATTGTACATTAAAATATTTGACTATCTCTACTCTACTCAGAAAGAACCATCCTGAAAGAACCATCCTAAGCCTGCATTGTTTCAATTGTCTTCAATCAGCATGTTGATAAATGTTTTACAGCAGATTAGCATTATGTGATGATGAGGAGCGTTCTCCCATTTTTAATTCACCTGTATACTTTTTAAATAGATTACTGTTGTACTAGAGCAGAGAAGAGTTGCATCAATATTCGTTCAGCCCTACAAACCCAGTTTTCAGAAAAAGACAGGTGCTTTCTGCATATTAAAAGCATTTTGTGTGTGTGGGGGGGTTGGATATAAATAAGTTTGTATCCTATTGTTTGTCTTTTTTTGTGTGTGTGTGTGTGTGTGCACATATTATGTAAAATTTACAATCAGGATAACATTTTATATCAGAACAAACTTGAATAAAAGTCCTTATTTGTTTAGTTCATTTATAAAGAGTCAAGTCAGGTCAAGTCACCTTTATTTATATAGCGCTTTTAACAATACAGGTTGTGTCAAAGCAACTTCACAATATCAAAATAGGAAAATAGTGTGTCAATAATGTAAAATGACAAGATTAAACACTCAATTTTCAGTTAAAAGCATTTCATTATTGAATTTAGTGATGTCATCGTCCGGTTCAGTTCAGTTTAAATAGTATCTGTGCAATCAAGTCGACGATATCGCTGGAAATTAAGTGTCCCCAACTAAGCAAGCCAGAGGTGACAGCGGCAAGGAACCAAAACTCCACTGGTGACAGAATGGAGAAAAAAACCTTGGGAGAAACCAGGCTCAGTCGGGGCGCCAGTTCTCCTCTGACCAGACGAAACAGCAGTTGAATTCCAACTGCAGCAAAGTCAGATTGTGTAGAGGAGTCATCTGGTTCCCATGTGAAAAATATGAAAAGAGTATGAAAAATAAACTTGAGATACAGTGATGTGAAAAAGTTTTTGCCCCCTTCCTGTTTTTTTTTTTTTTTTTTTGCATATTTGTCACACTTGAATGATTCAGATCATCAAACTAATTTTAATATTACACAAAGATAACCCGAGTAAATACAAAATGCAGTTTTGAAATAATGATTTCATTTATTAAGGGAAAAAAGCTCTCCTAACCTGCCTGGCCCTACGCGAAAAAGTAATTGCCCCATAAATCTAATAACTGGTTGTGCCACCCTTTGCAGCAATAACTGCAATCAAGCGTTTGCGATAACAGGCAATGAGTCTTTCACATCGCTGTGGAGGAATTTTGGCCCACTCTTCTTTGCAGAATTGTTTTAATTCAGCCACATTGGAGGGTTTTCAAACATGAAAGGACTGTTTAAGGTCATGCCACAGCATCTCAATCGGATTTAAGTCCGGACTTTGACTTGGCCACTCCAAAACCTTAATTATGTTTTTCTTGAGCCATTCAGAGGTGGACTTGCTGGTGTGTTTAGGATCATTGTCCTGCTTCTAGGGCTGCAACTAACGATTATTTTAATAATCGATTAATCTGTCGATTATTTTTTCGATTAATCGATGAATCGGATTTTTAAAAAAAGAAAAAAGAAAAGCATTCATTTCCAACCCTTTATTCAAAAACAGAACTAAAATCTTTAGAAAGTGCACCAACATGTTGCTCCTTGAACATCCCTGGGCTGTTATAATAATAATAAAATAAAATAAAAATGGACTAACACAAAAAACATACACATGTATGCTTTACATCTGCCAAATATATAGACTTTTTGGGGTGCAAAAATTAAATAATTTAACAACACTGCGTCGTTAGCGTTGGTATTGTATCAGACACTTGCACTTAACATTATATGAAAATCAAGCTCAAATGGAGTTAACAATGTTTTTGACCAGAGAATGACGGAGATGGAGTGTTTTGTCTGTCATTAGAACGGCTGTAACTGTTATGCAGTGCATAAGTGCATTAAGTGCATTATGCTTTCATCAACTTTTACAGGTTATATAACTTTGATTGTAGCTATATGGGCGCTTAGTTTTTTCTTGTTGTTTAATACACTTGGCCAAAATCTCAAATTAAGCGCTTATGCACATAATGCACAGGATATTTAAAACGTATATAGACAGCAAATAACTAATTCTTCTCCACTCTTCAAACACACAAAACATTATCCTTTACTGACATAGTGTTTGAGTAAAGAAAACGATGTACTATTCAAACACCAATTATTTATTCACCCTTGCATTGCGAAAAAGCAGAGATCTCATCTTCTCCAGGCTGTGCGCGGCGCGTCAATCTGAACGGAGGCGGGGTGAAGTTACGAGGTCTCGCTGAGAGCTCGATGATCCAATGGCGTTACGAAGTTTTACTGACAAGTTATTTTAATGCTTATCATTGGTTTACTATTTTTAAAACTCTCTGATTTAAAATAATAAAAACGAATTATAAGCGACTCAAGTTTGGATAATTTTTCACAGCACCTGACTGGGCTAGGGTATGGCAACTGCCATACTCTGCCATACGCAAACGCCGCCCCTGCTCCCACACCTTGGATGACTTGGGTCGCACGGATTTCTCTGCCTCCGCCATGTATCTTTCCTCTACCTCCGCTCGTTTTTTTTGTTGTTTTTTTTTACTTTTTTTTTTTTATGAGGCGCCAAACTCTGCTACCATCCGTGCGCGAGAGAGACCGAGTGTGTTCACTCCGCTCCACGCTCAACTAAAGTTTTTTTTTTTTAATAATCAAACGTCTCCGCGTCGCGCGACACAACGAATCGATTATGAAATTCGTTGCCAACGCTTTTAGTAATCGATTTTTATCGATTTAATCGATTCGTTGTTGCAGCCCTACCTGCTTCATAACCCAAGTTCACTTGAGCTTGAGGTCACAAACTGATGGCCGGACATTCTCCTTCAGGATTTTCTGATAGAGTGCAGAATTCATGGTTCTATCAATTATGGCAACTCATCCAGGTCCTGAAGCTGCAAAGCATCCTCAGACCATCACACTATGTAAACAATTTCAAGCGGTTTCAGCTAATTATTATTTAGTAACTAGTTCCACAGAAATTTTACGTTCAGTCAATTTCTGACTTCAAAGTGTTATCCAGTTTTATAGTATAGGGGCTTTGAGCAGATTGAGCAGAGGACTTGTCTGGTTCTCGTGGTCTTGTCTCGATGGCCAACGAGGTCTTCAGAGGAGGATCTGTCTCTGGAGCTCATCTAGCTGACATGGTCTCCGCTGACATTCAGGGCTGTAGAGGTCATCTCTAGGTGCTGATCCACCATCTGATCTGGATATGGACTGGATCTGGGTGACTGCAGTGACCATCTGATCTGGATACAGACTGGGTGGCTACATTCAACTTGGAATAAGAATGAAACAGACTAATATTAGCACAGATGCCACTTGGCTTCAGTCTGTTCCTGTCTGTTGTGCTGCTGAGAGGTTTGCGATTGTAGCTCCGTGTAGCTTTGCTTTTATTGAAACTCTACCTTACTTTCACTCCCTGCTGTTTAAAATGATAATATATAACTTAACTCCCACCATATTGGTGGTGTTATCTTTCAAACTAATCTAACTAATTTGATTGTTCGCTTTTAAAACCGCAGGTGCAGCGCGTTAGCCAGTTAGTTTGTCACTTGCGTTTCTATTCGCACCTATTATTGTTTTCTTTTCTTTTTCTCTCACTCCATTTTCATTTCTCTCTCGCTCCATTTTTCACGAGTTCATCAAACAACAGTGGTAAGTGGTAAGTTAAGTTGGTATTGTTCATCAATCACGGTGAGTAATGGCTTCTTCTCCTGCTATTGTTGTTTGCACTGTTTGCCACATGTACAGTTTATCTGTCTCTGTCAGCAGCAAGGGATTCACACGTGATAAATGTAGAGAAATAGTTAGGCTGACAGAGAAGATCTTAGAACTAGAGACACGCATCCAAACTTTAGTCGATTTGTTGATATCAGCATATAGACATTCTAAACTCTATTGGTGTTAAACAACACGTGTCAGGACCTACTCATTGTCGAAATCATACTCTAGATTTAATAATGTCACATGGAATTGATGTCAGTGGAGCTGAAATTTTGCAGCAGAGCGATGATATCTCAGATCATTATATATTCCATATAGCTAAAGCTTTAAAGCCAACTCCTTGTTACAAATATGGTAGAACCATCACTTCTACCACAAAAGACTGCTTTATAAATAATCTTCCTGACTTATCTCAGTTCCTCAGCATATCCAATATCTCAGAACAACTTGATGATGTAACTGAAACTGTGGACTCTCTCTTCTCTAGCACTTTAGATACGGTTGCTCCTTTACTCTTAAGGAAGATTAAGGATAAGAGTCCAACACTGTGGTATAATGAGCACACTCGCGTCCTAAAGAGAGCAGCCCGGAAAATGGAGTGCAGCTGGAGGAAAACAAAACTAGAGGTATTTCGTATAGCTTGGCGGGAAAGTACCCTGTCCTACAGAAAAGCATTAAAAACTGCTAGATCTGATTACTTTTCGTCTCTTCTAGAAGAAAACAAACATAACCCTCGGTATTTATTCAATACAGATTTAGACCGTATCATAGTACTGAGACTGCTCTCATTAGAGTTACAAATGACCTGCTTCTATCATCTGATCGTGGTTGTATCTCTTTATTAGTTCTACTGGATCTTAGCGCTGCGTTCGACACAATTGACCACAACATTCTTTTGAATAGACTAGAAAACTTTGTTGGCATTAGTGGAAGTGCCTTAGCATGGTTCAAATCGTACTTATCTGACCGCCATCAGTTCGTAGCAGTGAATGAAGAGGTATCATATCAATCACAAGTGCAGTATGGAGTACCTCAAGGCTCAGTACTAGGGCTGTTACTTTTCACGCTTTACATGTTACCCTTTGGGAGATATTATCAGGAGACATGGTGTTAGCTTTCACTGATATGCTGATGATACTCAGCTCTATATTTCTTCGCGGCCCGGTGAAAACACATCAAATTGAGAAACTAATGGAATGCGTAGTCGATATAAAAAACTGGATGACAAGTAATTTCTTACTGCTAAATTCTGAAAAAACAGAGGTGTTAATTATCGGACCTAAAAGCCCCACATGTAATAACCTAGAACACTATCTAACACTTGACGGCTGCTCTGTCAATTCTTTTTCATCAGTTAGGAACCCAGGTGTGCTGTTTGATAGCAATCTTTCATTTGAAAGCCATGTTTCTAGCATCTGTAAAACTGTGTTTTTTCATCTCAAAAACATATCTAAATTGCGACCAATGCTCTCAATGTCAAATGCAGAAATACTAATTCATGCGTTTATGACCTCAAGGTTAGACTCTTGTAATGCTTTATTGGGTGGTTGTTCTGCACGCTTGGTCAACAAACTACAGTTGGTCCAAAATGCAGCAGCTAGAGTCCTTACTAGAACCAGGAAGTATGACCATATTAGCCCGGTTCTGTCAACACTGCACTGGCTTCCTATCAAACATCGGATAGATTTTAAAATCTTATTAATTACATATGAAGCCCTGAATGGCTTAGCTCCTCAGTACTTGAGCGAGCTCTTATCACATTATAGTCTTCCACGTCCGCTGCGTTCTGAAAATTCTGGCCGTTTGATAATACCTAGAATATCAAAAATCGACTGCGGGCGGCATATCCTTTTCCTATTTAGCGCCCAAACTCTGGAAAAATCTACCTAACACTGTTCGGGAGGCAGACACACTCTGTCAGTTTAAATCTCGATTAAAGACACATCTCTTTATCCTGGTGTACAAATAACACACTAATATGCTTCTATTATTCAAATCCATTAAAGGATTGTTAGGCTGCATTAATTAGATCAACCGGAACCGGGAACACTCCCCATAACACACAATGTACTCGTTACATCGTAAGAAGAATGGCATCTACGCTAATATTTGTCTGTTTCTTTCTTATTCTGTTTCTCAGTCCGTATCCAATAAGATGGTGGATCAGCACCAAGAGATGATGTCTGCAGCCCTGATCGTCAACGGAGAGCCCCTGAGACATAAATTTAAACTATAATAAACAAACAAATATATATTATAAAAATACACAGAGAAACAATGAATGCATTAAACTATACATTACAATTATAGCAAATGAATAAATCATATAAAGGAAAAACTTCAAATAATGAATAAAACACAAATATAACAAATACATTAAATTATAAATTAAAATGCTCCATCGGGACAAGACCACGGGAATCAGATAAGCCCTTTACACAATCTGACTTGGCTGCGGTAGGAATTGAACTGCGGGTTTCGTCTGGCCAGAGGAGAACTGGCCCCCCGACTGAACCTGGTTTCTCCCAAGGTTTTTTTTCTCCATTCTGTCACAGAGGGAGTTTTGGTTCCTTGCCGCTGTCGCCTCTGGCTTGCTCAGTTGGGGACACTTAATCTCTAGCGATTATCGTCGATTTGGTTGCACAGATACTATTTAAACTAAACTGAGCTAGACAATGACATCTCTGAATTCAATAATGAAATGCCTTTAACTGAAAATTGAGAAAATTGAGTGTTTAATCTTATCATCATGCATTACTGACACTCTATCCTTCAATTTGATACTGTTAAGTGCTTTGACACAATCTGTATTGTTAAAAGCGCTATATAAATAAAGATGACTTGACATGACGGCAATGGACATGAGCGGAAAGTTATAGTTCTCAAGGAATTAGTTTGTTCCTTCTAGATACTGAATATTTTCAGCTGAAAGCATGATTTAAACAAGAATTTAAAAACTTATTCACATGCAATCGCTCTCTCAATAATGCATTCAAACAAATGTAGCCTAATCTTACAGTGCTACTTCATCTCTATCCGATTTCGAATAAGCTGAAATCTGTAAGAAATACATTGATCCGTCTGTAAAATAACTGACGAAAACGTACTGTTATTTTCATCACAAACAAAATTTGCACTGGAAAAAGCAGCAATTATACCCTTTTTAAGCTGACAACCATAGCTTGTCATGTGGAAGGAAAAACGTTTGCACACTGTTCCAATAAGCCACGTTGAAACTCTCTTGTTATTTTATTATTTAATATACGTTATGAACAGAACTGTGATATTTCAAACATACTGAAATACTTTAGGCGGAGCGATGTTTCTGATATCAGTGACTGGGATGGGCTCTCCGATGGTGTAGGGGAGCGGCCGGTGTTGGCGGCGCAGTGGGAACTCGTAGCTGTTGGATCTGCTGGGTGAGCTCGGACACCTGCGCCACTAACGCCTGAACAGCGACCAGTATCGTGTAAATTCTTTTCTTGAATGTCCAAACGAGCCATGCTGTTGCTCAAACAGTCCTCCATGGTAGGCGCTGATGTACTTGCTGTATCCATTCTTGGTCAGATCGTTCTGTTACAACATGAACGAGGATACAATTTGCAAGTAAAACTGTTTATTGAAAGTAAAAATGGAGTGAGATAGATCCGGGTGATGCAGGCGGTGGCACAGGGACTTTGATGGTCAGACGTGGCGTGGTGGATGAAGTGCAGCGTGCTCTGATGACGGATGACGGGAACCAGACACATAGACGATCCAACACGACGTGAAACCGGAACACAGGAACTGAAGACGGGACACGAAGCACGGAAACAGGCTCAGACAACATAGACTTCATGAAAACGATCTGACAAAGGAGATGAGAAGGTGGTAAGTATTTATAGGAGGTGAGATGAGTGGCAGCTGGTGACGAAGAGTGATTGCAGCTGGATACTGATCAACGGTAACGATCCGGACACACCCACTCACATGTAAACAACAAAGCACGAGACTAGAGAGAGACATTGGATCTATGAACCGTGACAATTATGCTTTCATCAACTTTTACAGGTTATATAACTTTGATTGTAGCTATATGGGCGCTTAGTTTTTTCTTGTTGTTTAATACACTTGGCCAAAATCTCAAATTAAGCGCTTATGCACATAATGCACAGGATATTTAAAACGTATATAGACAGCAAATAACTAATTCTTCTCCACTCTTCAAACACACAAAAACATTATCCTTTACTGACATAGTGTTTGAGTAAAGAAAACGATGTACTATTCAAACACCAATTATTTATTCACCCTTGCATTGCGAAAAAGCAGAGATCTCATCTTCTCCAGGCTGTGCGCGGCGCGTCAATCTGAACGGAGGCGGGGTGAAGTTACGAGGTCTCGCTGAGAGCTCGATGATCCAATGGCGTTACGAAGTTTTACTGACAAGTTATTTTAATGCTTATCATTGGTTTACTATTTTTAAAACTCTCTGATTTAAAATAATAAAAACGAATTATAAGCGACTCAAGTTTGGATAATTTTTCACAGCACCTGACTGGGCTAGGGTATGGCAACTGCCATACTCTGCCATACGCAAACGCCGCCCCTGCTCCCACACCTTGGATGACTTGGGTCGCACGGATTTCTCTGCCTCCGCCATGTATCTTTCCTCTACCTCCGCTCGTTTTTTTTTTTTTTACTTTTTTTTTTTTTTATGAGGCGCCAAACTCTGCTACCATCCGTGCGCGAGAGAGACCGAGTGTGTTCACTCCGCTCCACGCTCAACTAAAGTTTTTTTTTTTAATAATCAAACGTCTCCGCGTCGCGCGACACAACGAATCGATTATGAAATTCGTTGCCAACGCTTTTAGTAATCGATTTTTATCGATTTAATCGATTCGTTGTTGCAGCCCTACCTGCTTCATAACCCAAGTTCACTTGAGCTTGAGGTCACAAACTGATGGCCGGACATTCTCCTTCAGGATTTTCTGATAGAGTGCAGAATTCATGGTTCTATCAATTATGGCAACTCATCCAGGTCCTGAAGCTGCAAAGCATCCTCAGACCATCACACTATGTAAACAATTTCAAGCGGTTTCAGCTAATTATTATTTAGTAACTAGTTCCACAGAAATTTTACGTTCAGTCAATTTCTGACTTCAAAGTGTTATCCAGTTTTATAGTATAGGGGGGCTTTGAGCAGATTGAGCAGAGGACTTGTCTGGTTCTCGTGGTCTTGTCTCGATGGCCAACGAGGTCTTCAGAGGAGGATCTGTCTCTGGAGCTCATCTAGCTGACATGGTCTCCGCTGACATTCAGGGCTGTAGAGGTCATCTCTAGGTGCTGATCCACCATCTGATCTGGATATGGACTGGATCTGGGTGACTGCAGTGACCATCTGATCTGGATACAGACTGGGTGGCTACATTCAACTTGGAATAAGAATGAAACAGACTAATATTAGCACAGATGCCACTTGGCTTCAGTCTGTTCCTGTCTGTTGTGCTGCTGAGAGGTTTGCGATTGTAGCTCCGTGTAGCTTTGCTTTTTATTGAAACTCTACCTTACTTTCACTCCCTGCTGTTTAAAATGATAATATATAACTTAACTCCCACCATATTGGTGGTGTTATCTTTCAAACTAATCTAACTAATTTGATTGTTCGCTTTTAAAACCGCAGGTGCAGCGCGTTAGCCAGTTAGTTTGTCACTTGCGTTTCTATTCGCACCTATTATTGTTTTCTTTTCTTTTTCTCTCACTCCATTTTCATTTCTCTCTCGCTCCATTTTTCACGAGTTCATCAAACAACAGTGGTAAGTTAAGTTGGTATTGTTCATCAATCACGGTGAGTAATGGCTTCTTCTCCTGCTATTGTTGTTTGCACTGTTTGCCACATGTACAGTTTATCTGTCTCTGTCAGCAGCAAGGGATTCACACGTGATAAATGTAGAGAAATAGTTAGGCTGACAGAGAAGATCTTAGAACTAGAGACACGCATCCAAACTTTAGTCGATTTGTTGATATCAGCATATATAGACATTCTAAACTCTATTGGTGTTAAACAACACGTGTCAGGACCTACTCATTGTCGAAATCATACTCTAGATTTAATAATGTCACATGGAATTGATGTCAGTGGAGCTGAAATTTTGCAGCAGAGCGATGATATCTCAGATCATTATATATTCCATATAGCTAAAGCTTTAAAGCCAACTCCTTGTTACAAATATGGTAGAACCATCACTTCTACCACAAAAGACTGCTTTATAAATAATCTTCCTGACTTATCTCAGTTCCTCAGCATATCCAATATCTCAGAACAACTTGATGATGTAACTGAAACTGTGGACTCTCTCTTCTCTAGCACTTTAGATACGGTTGCTCCTTTACTCTTAAGGAAGATTAAGGATAAGAGTCCAACACTGTGGTATAATGAGCACACTCGCGTCCTAAAGAGAGCAGCCCGGAAAATGGAGTGCAGCTGGAGGAAAACAAAACTAGAGGTATTTCGTATAGCTTGGCGGGAAAGTACCCTGTCCTACAGAAAAGCATTAAAAACTGCTAGATCTGATTACTTTTCGTCTCTTCTAGAAGAAAACAAACATAACCCTCGGTATTTATTCAATACAGATTTAGACCGTATCATAGTACTGAGACTGCTCTCATTAGAGTTACAAATGACCTGCTTCTATCATCTGATCGTGGTTGTATCTCTTTATTAGTTCTACTGGATCTTAGCGCTGCGTTCGACACAATTGACCACAACATTCTTTTGAATAGACTAGAAAACTTTGTTGGCATTAGTGGAAGTGCCTTAGCATGGTTCAAATCGTACTTATCTGACCGCCATCAGTTCGTAGCAGTGAATGAAGAGGTATCATATCAATCACAAGTGCAGTATGGAGTACCTCAAGGCTCAGTACTAGGGCTGTTACTTTTCACGCTTTACATGTTACCCTTTGGGAGATATTATCAGGAGACATGGTGTTAGCTTTCACTGATATGCTGATGATACTCAGCTCTATATTTCTTCGCGGCCCGGTGAAAACACATCAAATTGAGAAACTAATGGAATGCGTAGTCGATATAAAAAACTGGATGACAAGTAATTTCTTACTGCTAAATTCTGAAAAAACAGAGGTGTTAATTATCGGACCTAAAAGCCCCACATGTAATAACCTAGAACACTATCTAACACTTGACGGCTGCTCTGTCAATTCTTTTTCATCAGTTAGGAACCCAGGTGTGCTGTTTGATAGCAATCTTTCATTTGAAAGCCATGTTTCTAGCATCTGTAAAACTGTGTTTTTTCATCTCAAAAACATATCTAAATTGCGACCAATGCTCTCAATGTCAAATGCAGAAATACTAATTCATGCGTTTATGACCTCAAGGTTAGACTCTTGTAATGCTTTATTGGGTGGTTGTTCTGCACGCTTGGTCAACAAACTACAGTTGGTCCAAAATGCAGCAGCTAGAGTCCTTACTAGAACCAGGAAGTATGACCATATTAGCCCGGTTCTGTCAACACTGCACTGGCTTCCTATCAAACATCGGATAGATTTTAAAATCTTATTAATTACATATGAAGCCCTGAATGGCTTAGCTCCTCAGTACTTGAGCGAGCTCTTATCACATTATAGTCTTCCACGTCCGCTGCGTTCTGAAAATTCTGGCCGTTTGATAATACCTAGAATATCAAAAATCGACTGCGGGCGGCATATCCTTTTCCTATTTAGCGCCCAAACTCTGGAAAAATCTACCTAACACTGTTCGGGAGGCAGACACACTCTGTCAGTTTAAATCTCGATTAAAGACACATCTCTTTATCCTGGTGTACAAATAACACACTAATATGCTTCTATTATTCAAATCCATTAAAGGATTGTTAGGCTGCATTAATTAGATCAACCGGAACCGGGAACACTCCCCATAACACACAATGTACTCGTTACATCGTAAGAAGAATGGCATCTACGCTAATATTTGTCTGTTTCTTTCTTATTCTGTTTCTCAGTCCGTATCCAATAAGATGGTGGATCAGCACCAAGAGATGATGTCTGCAGCCCTGATCGTCAACGGAGAGCCCCTGAGACATAAATTTAAACTATAATAAACAAACAAATATATATTATAAAAATACACAGAGAAACAATGAATGCATTAAACTATACATTACAATTATAGCAAATGAATAAATCATATAAAGGAAAAACTTCAAATAATGAATAAAACACAAATATAACAAATACATTAAATTATAAATTAAAATGCTCCATCGGGACAAGACCACGGGAATCAGATAAGCCCTTTACACAATCTGACTTGGCTGCGGTAGGAATTGAACTGCGGGTTTCGTCTGGCCAGAGGAGAACTGGCCCCCCGACTGAACCTGGTTTCTCCCAAGGTTTTTCTCCATTCTGTCACAGAGGAGTTTTGGTTCCTTGCCGCTGTCGCCTCTGGCTTGCTCAGTTGGGGACACTTAATCTCTAGCGATTATCGTCGATTTGGTTGCACAGATACTATTTAAACTAAACTGAGCTAGACAATGACATCTCTGAATTCAATAATGAAATGCCTTTAACTGAAAATTGAGAAAATTGAGTGTTTAATCTTATCATCATGCATTACTGACACTCTATCCTTCAATTTGATACTGTTAAGTGCTTTGACACAATCTGTATTGTTAAAAGCGCTATATAAATAAAGATGACTTGACATGACGGCAATGGACATGAGCGGAAAGTTATAGTTCTCAAGGAATTAGTTTGTTCCTTCTAGATACTGAATATTTTCAGCTGAAAGCATGATTTAAACAAGAATTTAAAAACTTATTCACATGCAATCGCTCTCTCAATAATGCATTCAAACAAATGTAGCCTAATCTTACAGTGCTACTTCATCTCTATCCGATTTCGAATAAGCTGAAATCTGTAAGAAATACATTGATCCGTCTGTAAAATAACTGACGAAAACGTACTGTTATTTTCATCACAAACAAAATTTGCACTGGAAAAAGCAGCAATTATACCCTTTTTAAGCTGACAACCATAGCTTGTCATGTGGAAGGAAAAACGTTTGCACACTGTTCCAATAAGCCACGTTGAAACTCTCTTGTTATTTTATTATTTAATATACGTTATGAACAGAACTGTGATATTTCAAACATACTGAAATACTTTAGACGCGGAGCGATGTTTCTGATATCAGTGAGCGAGGAGTGGAGCAGGAGTGGAGCGGGAGTGGGAAATGGTGAACCCGGAGCGGAGCTGGAGAGGAGTGATTATTAAATGCTCGGAGCGCGGAGTGGAAATTGTTGACGCTCCACTCTGCCGGACAGCGCCACACAAATGTGGCTTTTTGTTAATGCCTGTCCTCCTACAGGATTCAACACAGCTCACAGTTACAAAAGACACTGTAACAGTCTGTCACAGGTAATTCTAGTTGCATTTTTCATCAATTAATTTCTTAAATTATCCTTTAACTATACTCTGGGCCACCATCTAGTGGCGAATTTTTTTTTGGGGGCCCTATGCCAAACTCACTTGCTGACCCCTGCTTTATGGTTACACTTTATTTTAAGGTGTCGCTACAGTGTAATTATACATTAAAGCACTGAGTAATATTAATCAACTGCATGTACTTACTATATGGGTAGGGTTAGGATTAGGTTTAGGGTTATTTGCATGTAATTATGCATAATATATTGTTAATGTAATAGTACGTACATGTAACATGTAACAAGAACACCTTATAATAAAGTATTACCCACTTTATTTACAGTGTAAAGCGTTACAGTGTAATTGTGCATTTAAGTACTGAGTGATATTAATTAAATAAAAGTACTTTGTGCACTGGTTTGGGATGTGTCACGAATCCGGTCCGTGGCCTTCCGTCCCGATTGCCACCAGAGTTCGCCCTTCCATTATATTGACTCTCAAACTACACAGACTGTTTCACGGTACTTTGGACTACATTTCCCATGTGCCATTTCACTAATCATAGGCTCACCTGTAACCAATTACACACACTATATAACACCCACTCAGATCCTTCTCAGATCGCCGAGTATTGTTAGTGCTTATCGCCTATGCTAGTGGTAGCTATTTTACGGAGTCTGTAACCAACCCCTAGTTTAGTCTTGTTCTTTGCTTGGTTCACCCATGTCTTGATCCTAACCTGTTCACCTCGTTTTGTCTGTTTTCGTTTGTCTGCCTGTCTTGGACTATAACCTGCCTCAGATTACTCCTTCGTCTCGCCCCCCTCGGATACTGTTTGCCCCTCATCTGGACTATAGCCTGTTAGCTGGATTACTACTACATCTTGCCCTCTGGATTACGTCCGCCACTGTTTTACCCACGCCTGTCTTTGGAATACTCTTTGTCTTGCCTGTGTCATACTTGTTGCTGTCGACCCATGCCTGTTTGACCATGTCATTGAATAAAGCTTTGCATATGGACCCGCATTCCTCTCGTCTCGTTCACTCCGTAACTGGATGAAGGTTTGGTTTAGGGTAAATTGCATGTAATTATGCATAATTTATTGTTATTGCTATAGTAATTACATGTAACAAGGACATTGTAAAATAAAGTGTCACCTTGTATTATCTTTTTTTTTTACTTTTATTAAAAAAAATAAAATAAAAAAATAATTGCTTCTTTAAAGCCTTAACTCAAATGCTATGTATTGGTGCTATAGTTGGTCTTTGAATGCAGAAAAAGACACCAAGGCAATCACATATGCTTGATAAGAGGGACAAAATTCAAGTCAGTGCATGGAAGACAACGAACAATTCATTCACAAAAGATTAATTCAAAAACAAATCATTGATAAAACACCACTTGGGCTTACATTGCCTGCTTGTTCTATTTTAAACCATTACATCTCATTAGAAAGTGTGGTGTTTTATATATTAGAAGCTCCACAGGATTAAGACCTAATTAACCCTACGATCTGCATGTGACAGAAAAATAGAGGGTGAGTGGCTGACTACAGCCCTGTGTAAACCATATCAGCCTGGAGGAGGAGAAGACGCTCTGTGCCTCTGCACTCTCTCTGTACCTGCAGCATAAAAGGAAATGTGTAAGCCTAGGGCATCCTTTGATATTTCAACCATCCATTACGACCTGGACTACATCTAACAGAGCCAGATTTGGGGTCAGTGAAAAACAGAGGAGAAGGTAAAGAAGATATTGCAAGACAAGAAGAGAAAGAGATTGGAAATTAGGAAAATTGAGAAACAAGTAGTGTGACAAAGAGTGAGGCCTGAATACGCAGACACACAGACTTGAAGGTTTGGCCAAGTGTGAAGTTGACTTGAAATTAGAAAGTAAAAAAGACAGTTTACGCTAATACCTGCAATTTCTACTAATAGCTAGCAATGCAGTGCTATATTTATTACTTTGTGCACTTACAGTATAGACAACTTTGTTGATTATAAGGGCAGCATTCTAATTTTGATGTGTTGCCGCGTCACATCACTCACTCTCAGTATTTTATTTTTATTTTTTCAGCTTGTGCATCGACACGTTTTCAGCTTAATATTGATTTTAGCTGTTTATTGTTTGCATTTGTATTTAAACATTAGCATCTACCTAAATCCATTACCTTAAAATTAATTACTTTAATATGACCTATAAAGAAATTGCTCTGACAGCTTTAGCCTCACATTCTTAGCCATGAACTGTAGTCTTCAGCAGGCACAGAGCCATGTGATGCATGTGCATCTAATTACAGCCATCTTTCTGCTCTATTGTGTTATATTACCTTTCTTTTCTTCTGCATTAAAACCTAGTAGATGTGCTTTCATCCTGTCACTGTGCTTATTAAAACTTTACATATTCACAGCTCAGCAGGACAGATCCTTAATGAGCAGAAGAGGACTCACTAATGGAGTTTTTCCGTCCGTTTCCATCACACAAACTAAGAGCAATAATGAGCGGGGTCCTAACAGAGGGACATGGCTAGAAAAGGAACAGTTTCTATATAGTGCCGGTCAATAATATGATTCTACAGTGGGGAAAGTAGAATCATAAGCTATTGATTGCATTGATAGCTGAAACACAAAAGTGAATTTGTATAAGCTAATTATAGAAATGCTCTGGACAATAATACCATTCTTAGACAATCAATTTAGATCCATGATCTCATTTCAGAAAGAGTCGCATACTACATAACTTATTAACACTCACATCCAAATCCAGAGGGAAACCTATTGCCTGTAGTCTATTAGATGGTGCTTTTAAACTGGCTTTGATTTCAGGACACAGATTTTACATCGATTTTTTTTACATTATCATACAAAAAAATGTATTAATAATATGATATGTACTGCATAGTCACAACAATATAAAAAATTAGTAACATTTGACATAACAAAAAGTCATGCATAAACAGAATCAGAAGTGTGAGATTCTTTTGTAATTTAGTTTGGGTTATATTTTATTTCACCCTATGAAGTTTTGTGTATGGTTTTCAAGAATTAGGGCATGTGACATATCCTGTCCATGTGTCGAATTTGGTTAGCTTCTTACAGGTGACAGCTTTAGTGCCAAAAATCTGTAGCAAGTGTTTGGACACATAAAGCATTTGCTTGTCCTTTTCCATACAGCCTAATTGTTGTGCTGTTCTATGGGCTTAACTATATGGTTTGTTTTGTTTTTGTTATTTAACATTTTACAATTTTTAAACATGTTTTCTACAACATAATGACCCACCAACTGAAAACGACTGTATTTATATATATATATATATATATATATATATATATATATATATATATATATATATACACCGTATTGACCCGAATATAAGAGAGAAGAGTTTTACAGAGAGAGAAAAAAAAAAGATTTGGCTTTCAAAAAGCCACAGAAGGTACATCTGGAAAAAGGGGGTCGTCTTATAAACAGGGTCGTCTTATATTTGGGTCAATACGGTATAAATATATATATATATATATATATATATATATATATATATATATATATATATACACACATTTATTTTTAGTCATTTAGCAGATGCTTTTACAAATCAGCGACTTACAAATGAGGACATTAGAAGCAATCAAAACCAACAAAAGAGCAAAAACATGCAAGTGCTCTTACAAGTCTTGGTTAGCCTAACGCGGTACACATAAAAAGTTTTTTTTTTTTTTTTAAACGAGTAGATAGAATATAGAAAAAAAGAAACCTAGTGTTTTTTTGTTGTTGTTGTTTTTATGAAATAAGTAGATAGAATAGAAAAAAAAGAAAGCTAGTGTTAGTTTTACAAGAAAATCTAGCACTTAGAGAATAAATATGCAATTGATGGAGGGTCAAATGTGTATTTTTATTTTTTAATAAAAATAAGACAGATAGATAAAATAAAATTAGAATAGAGAGTGCTAGAGTTATCACTCTGCATACATACATTTACATTACATTTAAATGTATTACATTGATTAGTCATTTAGCAGACGCTTTTATCCAAAGCAACTTACAAATGAGGACAATGGAAGCAATCAGAATCAACAAACGAGCAATGATACTATAACAACATATTTTACACATGGCAGGGCTCGACATTAAGCTTCCAGATTTTGGTCTCCTCTAAATTCATAAATTCATCATGTTCATCTAAAAATGTAAGCAAGTTCCAAACTATGTAGTGCTTCCTTCTGAGCTGTCAGCTTTTGGTTGCTATCAGTAAACATTTCCCCATCAAGTTGAGAATAATGGAGCCGCACTCAGATTTTCTCAGCCCTTCAAGCGCAAAATACAAAATGCCTAGCTGACTTCTACTACCTGATTCAATCAAGTGTGCAACATTGTATACCCCTGGGCTATACGCAGAGAGGGGGGAAGGCCGACTTGTGTTTTAATTAATATCATAATACTCTATTTTCAACAATCAAGCCTGTAGCGTTTGAAGCTGTGTCTTTATTTTTCTGTCTTCTAAACATTTTAAAGAAATAAGCAAAAATGCTTGAAGCCTGTTTCTCCCTCTGTACACTCTGAAATTATACTATTGCATTTGGTTTGTTATATGAGAGGCTTTAGTTCACTATATGCAAACATACATTTTGATGACAGAATGATAATGTGCTTGAAAAATGCTATGTCGTCGCCTTGGAATTATAAGGTTCTATCTGCATTCTCAGCAATTTTGAGATATTGAGCTTCAAAGTTTTTGCATTCCATAGACTTCTGTAGATATAACCCTTTTTGTTTTCTAAAAAAAAGGCCTAAAATGTACACAGCTTACAAAAGAAACATCACATAATGTAAATAAATTGTCACAGAATAAGAATATGTGAATAACTCCATTTTGACAAAAATGTCAGATAGAACCTTATAATTCCAAGGCAACGACGTGTTGAAAAAGAAAACAGACTTGTGAATTATTGATAGTGGTAAAGTATGTAGTTTGCATTTTGCTGGTATCTGGTATCATTTGATGGTAATGCATTTCTGCATCTGTTGTTTTATGCATTTTCTACTCCTTAAATTCCATAATTGCAAGCTTTGTAATAACAGAATTAGGGTAGAGAAGGCCAAAAAAAACATAATGTGTAGGGGAAAAAGAAGGTTAAACAACAAAAGGTCTGAGTGGGGTGAGGGGAAAGACATTGCCATGGGTCACATGGTTAACAAATCAGATGTCAGAGATCCGGGTGAAGCTCTGCATCCTTAGGGCGGACCTGGGGATGTGTGTGTGTTTCGTGGAGGCTCACTGATCACACATGGAACACACACTTAAGCCTTAAAGCCTAATTCAGTCTACTGTACCTGCTTTACACTGGGGATATCCCAAAGTAGCATAAACAGAACTATGGAAGATCACTTGCAATTTAATTATTTGTAATTCATTAATTAATTATTTATATTCAAAACCCTAAAATAGAGTGGACTAAGTGAAAGTCAGACAGAAACAGATAAAATATTACGTATTTGGACATTTGAGATTAAATTGGAAGCTTTGGGAAATCATATGCAGGGACTTGTGAAGAGAGACATTGTATTACGTAAATTGTATTTTTTCAAAACAAAAAACAAACTGCAAGTATTTTTAATTACTCGAGGTGAGTTTTCCGCACCAGGAGATCTGAAGTGATTATTCCAGCCCTGGGAGAGGAGCTGTCTCCCTGTGCTCTGTCAAAAGGTCAATTATGGCCCGAAACCGCCACATGGCTGACACTGACCTGGAAGGACCAGCCACGACCCCACAACCACAGGCACCAATGACTGGATCATCTAACATGCAAGCAGCCTGCAGCCATGGAAAGCTGACATTTCTCCTTATTTAAATGAACACAAGCAATATGTGTCTCAGCCCTTTGCCCAACCTGGGCCAAATATAAATGTACCAGGACAAGGGGACACTGTTGCACTGTCCTCTGAACCTGAAGTCCTGTAGTGTGTGTGTGTGTGTGTGTGTGTGTGTATGCCTACTGGTAACACGTTTCTATGAAACCTGTATTTATAATGCATTATAATGCATGCATAATGGCCTTTTAAAAAAAAAGAAAATTTAATATAATGAATAATCATAACATAATACATTATAATACTAACCTATTAGTATAACTTGTAAGAGTATGATAATATATAACACATGATAAACAGCATGTTATAATGTATTACACATTGTATTGTATTCAGAGTTATAATTTATCATACGTATATGTCTCATATCTTGACATTGTTTATTTAAACACTCAAAAAAGGATAAATGGTAACACTTTATTTTCACTTTAGATATTCTACTAACAGTAAGTAACTTTGCAACTACATGTTAACTAGCAGTCATTAGAATATTACTGCTTAATGCTTCTAACACTTTATTTTGATGGGTTCACAACATACAACATAATGACTATGAGAAAGTCTACTCAGAGTTAGTAGACATGTAGTTGCAAATGAATGAGAATTAGTAGGCATGTAGTTGCAAAGTTATTTATAGTCAGTAGAATGTCTAAAGTGGCCTATCAAAATAAAGTGTAACCGGATAAATGTTTTTCCTGAATATAAATGTTGATTATTGTTCTGTTTTATTATTATTATTAATAATAATAATAAGTATTATTATTATTATTTGCTTACTTTCTATCTATATATCTTATTATTATTATTATTATTAGGCCTATTAAATAATAATAAAAAATTTTTTTTATCAAATAACAGATTTGATTAAACCAGAGAGTTGGAATATCATTGGGCATTTCTCAAAAGGAAGAAAGGCGCATCCTTTTAAGGCTGCATATTTAAGCTGCCACATCATAAAGCTCTGTCGAAGGACATCTCAGTTTAAAGGGTACTTAGTAGTACCCATTGTTTCACTTCCTGCGGCCTATTGTGAAGGATACATTAGGTGTACCCTTTTTGTCATTCAATCGCCTACAATCAATTGCACAGATTCCAATTCATGAAAAATTAATTTGCTGAAAATAATTCGACACTGATGTTCAATGTCATTATGTTATGCAAGATAAAAAATTAGGACTCTTATTTATTCTTCTTTAAGAATTGATATTAAATTAATTGTTTAGTGAATTTGTTTTTAATCTTGTGTCTGCATGCTTAAGGATGATTTATAGAGAATGAGGTACGTCACGATATTTTCACGTTGTATTTCAGGAAGGCACCGCCATGTTAGCAGGATACGTTCCCATGGTTATGCCAGAAAGGGGCCACTAGTGCTTTTAGGGGGCACAATTTTAAAATACATCTTAATCTACTTTAATATTATTCATTCAGACATTTTTCACCATGTCATGTATCACTGCAATCTCTAGAAGTAATCTATAACAATTTAAACTAAAACGAATGTTTCATTTATTTGACAAATAATTTTGTATTGTAGTGTCAGGGGCATCATGCACTTATTTTTGAGGGGGCATGAGTGTGTGTGGGGGCTCTCATGCTTGTCATGTGACACACAGCAGCCACAATACCACTGTATAACTGATATAGGCTTATGTCCCTACTGAAAAACAATAAAACAAACAATAAAACCGTCACAGAAAATGTTAATGGTCTCCACTTCACTACAAACATTACAAACCATCAACTTTTAACCATTAAAAAATGGTTTTCTGTAGTGTGTTTTGGGACATATTCCACTAGGATTTATTGGTTTTAACAAGCCACCAACAGAAGGCTTGTTTTTTTTTTTGTTTTTTTTTCCAGCAGGGGTTTTATTAAATTGTTTAAATTTTTTATTCGATATATCCCCAAAATATATCATGAAATATCTCGATTCTCAAATTTGTGTAAGTAAATGCATTTTGCACCTTTAAAGATGATGTTAGTTGATCTATAATGGGCCATGGGCAAAGTAGCCTAATACTGTAATCTATTAACTACGCATAAAAGCCCATCTTTTTACTTAAGTACCAGATATGGGTGTCATACCATAAAATACTTTTAATACGACTGACTTTGTATTTAATGTGAATTTAATAAAAAATATTGTAAGTTACTAATTAGCCTATAACACTTTCATTGAACAAAAAGAGAGCAAAGAACGTTTACATTATCAAAGAACATTTTCACTGCAGTCTAGCGAATTCAAGTACTCTCAAAAAATGCCATAATAATCTCGAAAGCTGTTTACACTGTGAAATTAATATCTTACTTACATTCATACATCTTCACTTTGTTGTTTCTGATGAGAGAATTAGTCAGAGAATTCAGTCAGCGAGAGCGCAGTGACGAAACAGCGTGTTTTAGCGATGACTCATCTGAACGCTTCTAATTGGTCCTTGCATTCATAAGCTCAACAGAATCGTATGTGATTGGTTATAATGTGCAGCGCTTTAAAAACGTGTGTGTCTCTGGCTCTGTGCCAGCCAGCGAACGCAGATTTGAATTTAGCAGCTGGTGATGTTTTTATTTTTTAAGTATATATTGTTTACAGGACAAACTGCGCATTTCACCCAAAATTGTTTGCTGCGATATGATTCCAAATTTAGGGGGGCCAAGCTTGTTGACCCTTAGAAGCTTCTCGCCGTGGATTCATCGCTGAATAAGTGGAATTTATTACAGAATAAGTGTATTATTTTTCCCCTTCGAGTGTTCTGGTGAGAACGACGATGTCCATCAAAACTTGTGGAGTCTGCTCCATCGAGCTCCCAGACGGACATGACTCGTGCGTCTTCTGCCTGGGCCGCACCCATGTGGAAGTCACAGTCATCGATTCCAACTGCCCTCATTGCATGGAGATAAGCGTCAAGGCTCAGACGGATAGCCATCTTGCTCAATGAGCAGCCCATTCTCAGCTCTCAGCAGTCTCCCTCTGCCAGCTATGCTGAGCCGCGGAAGACGAAGTCGCATCACCCTGAGGTGGAAACCGGCAGGCCTGCTGGTGAGCACATGTCGGCACACCACCCACGTGCCTCCCGCTCTCCTGGCTTCCACCCCCACTCTGGCGCCGAGGACCTGGTATCATTTGGAGCACCAGATGAAGACAGTGAGGAAGCCATGTAAACCGCGGCATCTGACTCGAATGGCAAACATAGCTGGAAAGGCCTATACAGCACCCGGCCAAGCAGCTTCAGCCCTCCATACGATGGCTGTGCTACAAGTTTTCCAGGGGATGTTTTGCATCCTCGTTCGCGATCATCCTCGGCACAGCGCTCGTCATCTAGATTGCGCCCAGCCCCTGCCTCTAGGTCACGGAAAGAGCAGGAGCCTTCGGTCAGACCCAAGGAGCATCGTCCTACCTGTTACCCCTTCCCTAAACGGCAGGGTCCCCGGCCATCGGGAATCCAGACCCCAAAAGTGCAGCTGCGTTCCTGACGGACCGGGAAGGAAGAAGAACCTGCAGTTCAGCACCGAAGACGAGCCGGCGTCAAAGTCTATTGTTTGTCGTGCATTAAAAATTAAACAACCTCACAAAAAGAGCAGTTTTCCTCTTCCAATCACCACTCACACTCGCTGTGCGGAGGGCTCGCGGCCCCCCATCAGTGAGATATCACATCACACTATAAAACCTCTCGCACTCTATGCAGAAAAGTGGAGAGCACTGCCAAGCGCGTCAAGGTGGGTTATGAGTATTATAGAAAAAGGGTACACATTGCAGTTTGCCCGCAGACCACCCCGCTTCAACGGCATGTGATGTCTGCACTGCAGACTCAAAACGCCTCTTTTCTGAGAGCGGAGATTCACAGCCTCCTGGAAAAAGGGGCAATAGAGGTAGTTCATCCAGAAGAACGCGAGAGCGGGTTTTTTTCTGGTTCCCAAGAAAGATGGTAGACTCCACGCTATTCTGGACCTGCGCCGACTGAATCGAGCTCTGGCGAAGCGCTCATTCAGAATGATCACATTATAACAAATAATTCGACCGGGGGATTGGTTCGCTTCTGTACATCTATATCCAGATAGCCCCCCGACACAGGCGCTATCTGAGATTTGCATTCGAGGGAGTTGCATACCAGTTTACAGTCCTTCCGCTTGGCCTGTCCCTGGCACCATGCACATTTATGAAATGTATGAATGCCATTCTCTCCCCTTTACGTCTGAATGGAGTGCGCGTTCTAAACTATCTGGACGACTGGCTGCTGATGGCTCATTCAGAGAGCGCGCTAGATTTCGCGCGCATTTCATTCCTGGGTGTGAGCCTCGACTCTCTCTCTATGCAGGCCCACCTGCTCCCGGAATGCGCACATACGATTATGAATTCGCTCGCAGTGTTCCGAGAAGGGAAGTTACTACCGTTGAAAAGTTTTCAAAGAGCACTTGGCCTGATGACAGCAGCCTCGGCGGTATGTTGCCTGGGTATGCTCCTCTCCAGCTTTGGCTAAAAGCCTGCATCCCGGCACACGCATGGCATTCGGGATCGATGCGCGTACAGGTGACTCACAAATGTCTGGAAGCGATGTCCCCCTGGATGAGCGATGCGCTGTACAGACAGGGCGTGATGATGAGACAGGTAAGTAGACGCAAAACTGTCATGACGGACGCATCATGCAAGGGATGGGGAGCCCTTTGCAATGGCAGCCCAGCTTTCGGTGTCTGGACAGACACGGAGAAAATGTGGCACATAAATTGCCTGGAATTGAAGGCGGTTCAGAAGTCGGACAGCCTTGGATAATTTCACTGAGGAAGGACCTTCTGTCTCAAGCGGGAGGTTCGACCTGGCATCCCCAACCAGAACTATGGGATCTGCATGTTTGGCCGCTCAGCGGAGCTCGCCGATAGCTACACTCCCTCAGCACGTGCTAGATACTATTACGTCTGTATGCTCACAAATGGAGGGTATTTGAGACCTGGTGCAGTTCACGAACGGAAGACCCGGTAAATTGCCCTATGGCAGTTATTCTATCCTTCTTGCAAGAGCGTTTGGACACGGGATGTGCACCTTCCACACTCAAAATATACGTAGCTGCTATATCTGCATATCATAATGGGATTGACAGGCGGCCAGTTGGCAGGAATGATCTGGATCAACCCCTCTCGCCCGCCCGCCCACTGTCCCCACCAGGGATTTAGCTTTGGTTCTAAAGGCTTTGTTATGCCCACTGTTTGAGCCGCTTCATTCATCTTCATTAAAAATGCTCTCCTATAAGATCGCACTTTTACTAGTGCTAGCGTCAGTAAAGTGCGTGGGTGACATGCACACTCTTTCAGTCAGCAACTCCTGTATGGATTTCGGCCCCCGGTGACTGCAAGGTAATTCTCAAACCCATAGAGGGTTATGTCCCTAAAGTGCTCTCAACACCGTTCAGAGACAAGGTTATAACTCTGTCAGCATTCGCCCCGAGTTATTTTGCAACGGGGGAAAGCCCCACTCCGCAACCAGCTCTTTATCTGTTTTGGCGGCCGCAATAAAGGGCTGCCTGTTTCAAAGCAGAGACTATCCCATTAGATTGTGGACGCGATAGCTCTGGCTTACAGTTCACAAAACATGGAGTGCCCTACAGGTCTGCGCGCCACTCCACAAGAGGGACCGCTTCATCATATGCATGGGCTAGCGGAATACCCATTGAGGATATTTGTTCTGCAGCTGGATGGGCTTTGCAAAACACTTTTGCCAGATTCTACAATCTGGATATCTCTTTGTTAGCCTCTCGGATTCTGTCCGCACAGGATAACTGAGCTTAAGTATGTAGCCCATTCAGTTTGCTGCTTGCTGCTTACTTGCTATTGGTAAGCCCCGCCCCCCTGTTCTTAGGTGCAGTGTTTCAACTAGGTCCGCTAGGCTGCATTTGTCAGAGGGAAACGGCACCGGCGCTGCCATCGCCTAACCCACTCGATGAATCTTGGTGCACGGATTGAAACTATTGTATTTAACCACACCATTATTTAGGTTGAGCTTTACATCCTTAACACTGCAATTATGAACCGGAGCCTTCGCTTCATTTTGCAATCATCAGGAGGCGGAGCGACCAGCTTAAACTGTAGTAAAATACGTTAATGAAGACATCAAGACTTAGTTCACATTGCAGGTCTTAATGCTCAGATCGGATTTTTTGCTGAAATCCGATTTTTTTTGCACTGTTGTTCACATTGTCATTTACCGGTTAAAGCCCCGCCCATTTCAAGACAACCCGACCCACTTCCGGGTTAGGCCCGCCCGGTCCGAGTACAGATACAGATACAGATACAGATAATTCATATGGTTAACAGATACAGATACAGATAATGCTGTACTCGCTCATCCCTACTAGCTACCAAAGCATTTAAAGTCATTGTTAGTTGTTTAACTCTGATGGATTGGACAAGCCTTGCCTGGGCTCATTTATTTAAAAAACGGGCTGTCAACTGTGATAAAACTTCCCAGTGTTATGACACTATTTTTGATCTGTCGATCTAGTGTCCTGAATGCGGTTGTGACTTCAGCTGTTCATTCATACAGATATGTATTCAAGCACATGTTTTAATCTGCTGAATAAATAAAACATTTCAAGTCTCTCACCTTTAAGCAACTGCTGTCAGTCCCAAACAGTAACTGTGCATGCATGCAGCCATAAAGTGCATTTCTATTGATTGTATTGTATCACTGCCCTGTTATTCTCTTTCTTTCTTTCTCTCTCTTTCTTTCTTCATTCCTTGCTTTCCTTTCCTTTATTTTTATTAATTATTTATTGTTATTTTTTTTTCTCTCTTCTTCTTATTTTTTCTTTCTTTAATTTGTATTTTTTAAATAATTATTTATTGTTATTATTATTTCTTTTTTATCTCTTTTCTTGTTATTTTTTTCTTTATTTATTGTTATTATTTTATTGTTTCTTTCTTTGTTGTTGTTATTATTATTTATTTTTTGTAAAGTATTAATTATGAGAAAATGTTTGAATAAAATATTAAAAGATTAATAGCAGAAGTTACTGTTATTATTTATTGATACACTCTTAAAAGTGCTTGGTTATTTCTGTAAACACATTGTTGGGTTAATTGTGTTGGGTCAAAATTCTGGGTTGTTTGAGTTCATTTATTTCAGTAATTCAACTCAAATTGTGAAACTTGTGTATTAAATAAATCCAATGCACACAGACTGAAGTAGTTTAAGTCTTTGATTCTTTTAATTGTGATGATTTTGGCTCACATTTAACAAAAACCCACCAATTCACTAATCTCAACAAATTAGAATACTTAATAAGACCAATAAAAAACAACTTTTGGTGCTTTTGGCAGTGTGGGCAGGTGAAATAAAATCAGCATCTTTAAAAAGCTGGTCAGCAGAAGGAAGCATGAAGTGCTCCAAAATTTATTGGTAAACGGGTGCAGTGACTTTGGTTTTCAAAAAACACAATGGACCAACACCAGCAAATGACATTGCACCCCAAATCATCACAGACTGTGGAAACTTAACACTGGACTTCAAGCAACTTGGGCTATGAGCTTCTCCACCCTTCCTCCAGACTCTAGGACCTTGGATTCCAAATGAAATAAAAAACTTGCTCTCATCTGAAAAGAGGACTTTGGACCACTGGGCAACAGTCCAGTTCTTCTTCTCCTTAGCCCAGGTAAGACGCCTCTGACGCTGTCTGTGGTTCAGGAGTGGCTTAACAAGAGGAATATGACAACTGTAGCCAAATTCCTTGACACGTCTGTGTGTGGTGGCTCTTGATGCCTTGACCCCAGCCTCAGTCCATTCCTTGTGAAGTTCACCCAAATTCTTGAATCAATTTTGCTTGACAATCCTCATAAGGCTGCGGTTCTCTCGGTTGGTTGTGCATCTTTTTCTTCCACACTTTTTCCTTCCACTCAACTTTCTGTTAACATGCTTGGATACAGCACTCTGTGAACAGCCAGCTTCTTTGGCAATGAATGTTTGTGGCTTACCCTCCTTGTGAAGGGTGTCAATGATTGTCTTTTGGACAACTGTCAGATCAGCAGTCTTCCCCATGATTGTGTAGCCTAGTGAACCAAACTGAAAGACCATTTTGAAGGCTCAGGAAACCTTTGCAGGTCTTTTGAGTTGATTAGCTGATTGGCATGTCACCATATTCTAATTTGTTGAGATAGTGAATTGGTGGGCTTTTGTTAAATGTGAGCCAAAATCATCACAATTAAAAGAACCAAAGACTTAAACTACTTCAGTCTGTGTGGATTGAATTTATTTAATACACGAGTTTCACAATTTGAGTTGAATTACTGAAATAAATGAACTTTTCCACAACATTCTAATTCATTGAGATGCACCTGTATATATATATGTGTGTGTGTGTATAAATCAACTATTTTAAACTGAGATTGAGAAGCACACGACAAGAAAAATATAGCCTACTTGTTAGAGGTAGAATTACATTGTATATTTATATGAATTCATATTTCATACATATACAGCACATGCCGGCAAGACCTTCCAAACCTTCAAATTGATTATGTGATCAATACCTAAATATATAGTAGATATTATAAAATGATAAAAAGATAAGCAGAAACAGTGTGCGGGAACAGTGGAATGAGCACACGCACATGCTCTGTACGCTGTTTGCGTAGCGGGAATGCTAGGTGAAACATAGGGGGAACAGACTTTGACACAACAGATGCTTTGACAGAAAACAATACTTAGTTTTTTTGGGGGGTTTTTTTGCATAGTTTTTCCAAGGCTTTTTAATTGAAGTATGTTTTATTTTTATTGTATAAATATATAAATAGTATTAATTTAGATACTATTTATAATTTATACACTACTTGCTTAAAGTTGTCTTGTGTTTGATGCGAAATAAACCCAAAACCTTAAGATTATTTTAATCAGTTAGTACATAAATACATTTTTAATTCATCAACTCTGGGGGGAGTCCAAGATGGCGTCCTGCTAACTTGTCTTTTGCTGAGCTCTGATGACAAACTTTTATAACGGCATACATATCATTCTTTCAAGCTACATTTGCGTAAAATTATCCACATCTACCTTTCTGCCTACCCTGAGATTCGAAATATGAAGTCGACCACTGACAGAAGGAGAGATATCTTGCGTATTTTGCAGCAGTCTGACAAGATGGACTTTCATAGTTATGCATCTAACGTTATGGGGGAAACTCTGTCCAGGGCTAAAACGCCGCCTCCAGATAGCCCAGCTAAACCTCCATCCAAAAAGGGCAAGACAGCTGATGACATCTCTCTCAGCTAATTAACACCCGCTCCGACACCATAGAGAAAATGCACAAAAAATTGAAGGATTGAAAAAAACAGTGGACTTTGTATGTACCGAAATAAATGACATTAAAGGCAAAGTTAATCACTTTGAGACGAGACTGAACACTGAAGACAAGAAAATGGGATTCTGTGAACAACATCTCACTGGCCTGGAAAGATCTTCCCGTCGATGGAATCTACATTTGCAAGGTGTACCTGAGAAGGAACGAGAGGATGTGAGAGCAGAGTCCATCCGTATCTGTGAAGCTACGTTTGCTGAGGGAGGCCACAGCCTAGCAGACAATAGACACGGTTCACCGAATTGGAAGAAGGCTCCAAAATAGTTCACGACCTCGACCCGTCATTATTCAGTTTTCTTCGCGAGTGGCGAGGGATGGAGTGTGGAAAGCAGCGAGGACGTCGGAGTTCCTTGATACCAATCAACTTCGTTTCACGGAGGATCTCATCTTGCTTGATCGGGAAAGAAGACGGCTGCTTTGGCCCACTGTTGAAAAGGCTCGAAAGGAGGGGAAGAGGGCTCACTTCATGGGAGCCCGTGCCTTAGTTGATGGTTCTGAAATATTTTCACCTTAGCACGGTAATCCTGTTTGATTTAAGTGGATGAAACTTCTCATTTTGTATAAGAAAGGACTGAGTGACTGACTGCATTTATGCCGAAGATTGGATTCATTTGTCTTTGTTAGTCAGCTACTGATGCACTCTCTCTTTAGAAGGTCCTACAAAGTCTGTTCTATTATTTTTGTTCTGTTTTTATTTTATTTTTTATTTTTTTTAATGTCTATCTCAATTGTTTCTCTCAATGCCAGGGGGCTACGTGACAATGTAAAGCGCCAAGCACTGTTTCTGTATGCTAAATCCTTTAAAACTGATTTTTGTTTTTTCAGGAGTCTCACTCTGTGTTCAATGACTCTACTTTTTGGAAAAACCAATGGGGCAATGAGGTTTGGATGGCTCATGGTTCTGAGCATTCTGCTGGTGTAATGATAATGAAAAACCATTTTGCTGGTTCAGTCTTACAGAACTATATTGATCCTAAGGGGCATTTTCTTTTACTATTAATTTGTGTTAATAATATTTTTATATTATTGATTAACATTTACGGATATAATACCTCCGGAGAAAACGATTTGTTGTTTGGAGAGATAGGAGAATTTTTTTTTGATTTGCTTTGATTTGTATTGGCGGAGATTTTAATATCGCTCCTGATAACAATCTTGATAGATTTCCTCCCAGACAGTCTGCTTCCTCTAATTCAAAATTGAAAATGTTCATGGATAAGTTCTGTGGCAGAACGGAAGTCGATCGCCACGTGATTGTTTAAGTTTCTGGTTAAACGGATAATTAGGGACCAGTTATTTAAGGAGGGTTAAGATCTGGTTCACGCATGACGGAAGTGTGAGAAGTCTCACTGCTGCGGGGATGTGACGAGGTGGGAGTAGCGCGTGCAACGGTGCGAAGAGTGAGTCTGTTTGGAAGTAGGAGTGACGTGAAGGACGAAAACAGTGGCCTGCAGGGGTAACTAGTACTTACCTGGATTTTTGGATGTCATGTCAGGTGTGTGGTGGGGTTTGTTGTGACACAAACTCTTTCTTTTGGTTGCTGGCAGAAGTGCGTGTCCTGGACTATGCCTCATTACCAGTCTTCTAGTTCGTGCTGTGAGCGAAGATTCTGTTGTCCATCTGTACTCTTAATGCTCCAAGCTGAAGACCAGCTGCACACGGTATAAGTGAAATGCATACACACACCATGTACTTTTTCTAAAAAAAAATGCTGACGCACACACTACACACGCTATGCACGTCATACAAACGACCCCGTTATACACTTGTATATATTTGTTTTTGTTTATTTTTTCTTTGTTTATGTGGAAAATGGAAACGGAGTTGTAAATTCTAAATAATTAAGGGTTTGCTCTGATTAAGTTATTTTCTTTTTTTCTTACGCTTGGGCTGTAGGGAGGGGCTTCATTGTATTTGAAATTTAAGGTTTCACGGAAGCGAAATCGGCATTGAGGAAACAGCACTGCATCAACCTTATTTAAGTCGGGTTTCTGAAAATTAGTCTTTCCCCCTCAGTCTTTACTCTTCTCTTTCGTTGTTGTTTTTTTTTCTACTACTTTCTCCTTCCCTGGTTTATATGGAGGGGTTAAGTGAAATGTAACCTTGACTCAAGGCATCTTGAATGTATGGACCATTGTGTTGTATTTCACACGTGTTTTCGCTGTGTAATAAATTTGCATATGCAGTGTATTGTATGTCTAGTTTGATTCATTTCTCCTTTAAGACTTCTTTATGTACTTTGGTGGTTTTAATGAGTTATCCGGAGTTTATTTATTGACAGGTTTTAAACCCTGTCTGGCGCCCGAACAAAAGTAATGAGTAATATGTTTTTTTAATACTCTGAGGGCCACCACCGTTACAGTTCAATTTAATCGATATCTGGAGAGAGAGGTTTCCAAATGTTAAATCTTACACATGGAGTAACAAGAATCATTCAAGACTTTCTCGTTTAGATTATTGGCTTGTACCATACTCCTTTAAAAACTATGTTTCAGTTAGTATCCTTCCCTCACCTTTCCACCACACTATTCTCCTCTCTACTCCTTTATCAACAGGACACTCAAATACTAGTTTTAGAGCTTCTTATTGGAAAATGAACTCCTCTCTGCTTAAGCATGATGAATTGAAAAAAAGAATTTTGATTCAGTACTATTGTGTGTTACGCATTTCAGCAGCAATTTGGCAAAACAGAGAAGGTACGAAGGGGTAATCTTAAAGATCATAACACTTCAGAACAAAATTCAGGAAGACTTAACAGATGCTGATTTAACAGAACTAGATAATATCTATAAGTACAAAGCTGAAGGCTCCTATATTCGTTCTAGGTGGAAGTGGTTAGAACAAAGAGAGCAAAGCTCTGCTTATTCTTTTAGAATGGAAAAACATAATTCTAGGAATCTTACTATTAATTCATTGCAAGTTAATGGTACTTTGACAGATAATCCTAAAGTAATTGCCTCTTTCTGTAGCAACTTCTATTCAGAACTCTATAAGTCTAATTATTGTAAAAAATCTGCATCTCTTTTCTTTCAATCTTTAAAGAAAATCAATGTAATATCTAGAGATGAGCAGTCTGCCTGTGATAAAAATATTAATATTACTGATATAATTGATGGCATTGAAGGCCTTAAAAATAACAAGTCTCTCGTTACGGATGGCCTAACGGCTGAATTTTACAAATGCTTTACAGAAAACTTGGCACCATTTCTGATAGACATGTTTTCGGAGAGTATTCAGTCAGAAAATCTGCCTCCAAGTTTAACACAAGGACTACTAACTCTAATACCTAAACCCAAAAAGATACTTCTTTGATAGATAATTGGCGGTCTATCTGTCTGCTCAAAAACAATTATAAAATATTAGCCTCGATTCTAGCTAAAAGACTTAAGAGTGTTTTAAACTCTTATTGACGAGACTCAATCAGGATTCATGCCAAAAAGACAAATAGCTAATAATATCTGACTCGTTTTAGATTTATTCGATTATTCTAATAGTTAGTCAATGATGACAGTTTTATTCTCTTTTTAGATTTTTACAAAGCGTTTGACTCTCTCAATCACAAATTTTTCTTCTTATCTCTCAAAAAGTTTGGATTTGGTGATCCATTCTGTAAATTTGTAAGAACTCTCTACAATAACGCCAATTGCTCTATCAATCTTAAATGGGGTACCTCTCCTAGATTTAGTTCGTCAGGGTTGCCTTTGTCTCTCCTTATTTATTTCTTATAGCTGCACAACTTCTTTCCTCCTGCCTTTCAAGTAGTGATCTACAAGGTATTACTGTTGCCACTGTAAGCAAATACTTATTCAGCTAGCCGATGACACTACTTTGTTTCTTAAAGATAAATCACAAATTCCAGTCGCTATTGAACTCATTAAATGTTTTTCTAAAGCTTCCGGTTTAAAGCTAAATCTTGATAAATGTGAATTATTAGCTATTAAAACTTGTTCTTCTCCTTCTCTTTACAGTATCCCAGTTAAATCACAGGTGACCTATCTTGGTGTGTCTATATGCAGATGCAGATTAAACTTTGACCCAGTTGTTGGAAAAGCTAAAAGGAAATTCAATTCATGGTTACAGAGAAATTTATCGTTAACAGGCCGAACCCTCATCGCTAAAGCTGAGGGTATTTCAAGAATGACTTACCCTGCTCTTTCTTTTCGTGCAACAGATACACGTAGATAAACCTGTATGTGCAGACATTGATAGAATGCTATTTGACTTTCTGTGGAACCATAGAAGACATTATATCAAGAAATATGTTGTTATAAATAAATATGAATATGGTGGCTTACATTTTTTTAGATTTTGCTTCTTTAAAATGATACTTTTAAGATAAATTGGTTAAAGCAGTATTTAACAAATCCTGATTCATTTTGGAATATTCTTCCTAATATTGTTTTCTCTAAGATGGGAGGTCTTCCTTTCTTATTGCTATGTAATTACAATATCATTAAGTTACCCCTTAAATTATAAAATTTTCATAAACAAGTGCTTTTGGTGTGGCATCGGATTTATAAATATAATTTTAGTCCTCACAGTTATTTTATTTGGAATAATGGTGAAATTCTTTATAAAAGTAAATCCTTATTTTTCCCAAATTGGGTCAATAATATTATTCTAGTTTCTCAGTTATTACAGTGTGGCAAAAAAGTATTTAGTCAGCCACCAGTTGTGCAAGTTCTCCCACTTAAAAAGATGAGAGAGGCCTGTAATTTTCATCCAACCTGATCTCACAGAATTCCGTGTAATGTTCACGGACTTAATTAACCCCGAATCTGTGGAGGCATCACGGAATCGCCAAAAATTCCGTGATGGGCTCACAGAAGGCATCAGCCGTGGTCCATGCACGGATTCACTGGTTCAACACCAGCGCTGCATCGGACCACGTAAAAAGAGTGACTCCGATGCAGTTATACTTTCACTGGAGTACCTGACCCCACCCCTACCCTAAACCTACCCAGTTCTGAACAATAATGATGACGATACATTTCCCAGTATCGCGTCGGCATATTGATGCTAAGGGTTTCCGTGCGTGGTTCACGGCTGATGCCTGTCACTGACTTACATTGGTATCACTTCTGTGAGTCCATCACGGAATTTTTTCTGTGAGTCCATCACGGAATTTTCGGCGATTCCGTGATGCCACCACAGATTCGGAGGATAATTAACTCCGTGAACATTACACGGAATTCTGTGAGATCATGTTGTTTTCATCATAGGTATACCTCAACTATGAGAGACAAAATGAGAAAAAAAAATCCAGAAAATCACATTGTAGGATTTTTAAAGAATTCATTGGTAAATTCCTCTGTAAAATAAGTATTTGGTCACCTACAAACAAGCAAGATTTTTGGCTCTCACAGACCTGTAACTTCTTCTTTAAGAGGCTCCTCTGTCCTCCACTCGTTACCTGTATTAAGGGCATCTGTTTGAACTCGTCATCAGTATAAAAGACACCTGTGCACAACCTCAAACAGTCCAACTCCAAACTCCACCATGGCCAAGACCAAAGAGCTGTCAAAGGACACCAGAAACAAAATTGTAGACCTGCACCAGGCTGGGAAGACTGAATCTGCAATAGGTAAGCAGCTTGGTGTGAAGAAATCAACTGTGGGAGCAATTATTAGAAAATGGAAGACATACAAGACCACTGATAATCTCCCTCGATCTGGGGCTCCACAAGATCTCACCCCGTGGGGTCAAAATGATCACAAGAACTGTGAGCAAAAATCCCAGAACCACACGGGGGACCTAGTGAATGACCTGCAGAGAGCTGGGACCAAAGTAACAAAGGCTACCATCAGTAACACACTGCGCCGCCAGGACTCAAATCCTGCAGTGCCAGACGTGTCCCCTGCTTAAGCCAGTACATGTCCGGGCCCGTCTGAAGTTTGCTAGAGAGCATTTGGATGATCATATGGTCAGATGAAACCAAAATAGAACTTTTTGGTAAAAACTCAACTTGTCGTGTTTGGAGGAGAAAGAATGCTGAGTTGCATCCAAAGAACACCATACCTACTGTGAAGCATGGGGGTGGAAACATCATGCTTTGGGGCTGTTTTTCTGCAAAGGGACCAGGACGACTGATCCGTGTAAACGAAAGAATGAATGGGGCCATGTATTGTGAGATTTTGAGTGAAAACCTCCTTCCATCAGCAAGGGCATTGAAGATGAAATGTTGCTGGGTCTTTCAGCATGACAATGATCCCAAACACACCGCCCGGGCAATGAAGGAGTGGCTTCGTAAGAAGCATTTCAAGGTCCTGGAGTGGCCTAGCCAGTCTCCAGATCGCAACCCCATTGAAAATCTTTGGAGTCCGTGTTGCCCAGCGACAGCCCCAAAACATTACTGCTCTAGAGGAGATCTGCATGGAGGAATGGGCCAAACTACCAGCAACAGTGTGTGAAAACCTTGTGAAGACTTACAGAAAACGTTTGACCTCTGTCATTGCCAACAAAGGGTATATAACAAAGTATTGAGATTAAATTTTGTTATTGATCAAATACTTATTTTCCACCATAATTTGCAAATAAATTCTTTAAAAGTCCTACAATGTGATTTTCTGGATTTTTTTTTCTCATTTTGTCTCTCATAGTTGAGGTATACCTATGATGAAAATTACAGGCCTCTCTCATCTTTTTAAGTGGGAGAACTTGCACAATTGGTGGCTGACTAAATACTTTTTTGCCCCACTGTAAACTCTGATGGTTACTTATTTTCTTATTCTGAATTCCTTAATAAATATAATATTCCTGTCACTCCTTGAGAGTTCGCCATTGTAATGGACGCCATTCCTTTTGGGGCCATAACTCTTCTCAAGGGCTCCACTAGATCCCAGTTTTCTTTGTCAAAGATTCATCCTTTTGATACAGTGATTGGGAAGATTTGCTTTTTATCTCCCTCTTCTGGTCGGAACAAAAGAATTTGACAACTGTTTCAGGCTGAGATAACTTCTCTGCCATATATTGTATCCCACTGGAATGGCCTACGATAACATTCCATGGACGAAAGTGTGGACTTTGTCATCTAAATATTTAATAACTAATAAGGTTAAGGATGTTTCTGTCACAAACACAGACGGAAACCACAGGTGAGTGAATGACAGTCAGGTTTATTGATAGAACAGATGACTGGGATGTGCTGAGAATGGCGATCTTGATATGAGAGAATGCCCAAGGGCCTTGGCGGAGAGTTAACAGCGTTCTCTGTATACAGGATCACTGGAGGTCGGGAACCAGGAGACTAGGGAGATCGTCACGGGGAGAAGTCGATGAAACTGGGGAGAAACTCAGCGAGATAATAGGTAAGTAGATTCAGGTAAGTAATAAGAGAGTCAGGTTACTATTCAGCGTGTGAACCGTAGACCGGACAATGAATGTCAGAGAGAGTGGGTATTTATGGAGGTGTTGATGAGGGTTGGCAGGTGCGGGTGATTAGAACTCAGGTGACTGTGATCTGGTGATTGCTGTGGGCGGCGGTGACTGTGACTCTCTGACAGTTTCTTACAAATTACTTCATCTTTTTTACCCTGTTAAGCTTTATATTGAAAAAAATAAAATAAAAATGTTTGCAGATATTGATTCTTTATGCTCCTTTTGTGAGGCTGAATATGAATCTATGTCCCATCTTTTTTTGGGAATGTACATATACTAATTTATTTTGGAAGGATTTTTGTACATGCTTTTTCTTCACTTTATTTTTGTTATCATAACTATGTTTGGTTGTCCTAACTTTGCTAAAGAAGACAAGGACAAATATTATCTGATAAACTTATTCATTTTTCTTGCAAAATTATTTTTACACAAATGTAAGTTTCAAGGTGCTAAGCTCTACTTTCCTGTTTTCTGTAAGGACCTTAAATCTTATCTGGACATTCTTCTTACATCCAACAATTCCAAAGCCCTCAAAATTGTCTCATTGTGTCATTTTCATAATATTTTCATGATTTTGTAACTAATAACTGTATTCCTAATTGCACTCACACCTGGCATTGGTTATTTCATTTTGTATATAATAAAAAAAATAATAATAATAAATCATCAACTCATCACACGAGAAGTCTTGTACCGGTGTCCTGACATTTTATCCTACCCGTCAGATTTTCCTACCAGGGCTTACTGCGCATGCGCAAATCAATATTGTGTCTTTTTTCTCATGCTGAACAACACTATTTAATGTATCTGCATTACTGTATGGGTAGGTTTTAGGGTAGGGGTAGGTGTAGACATTAATAAAACACAATCTAATAGGTAGGAAAAAATGATATATTGTTGGTTTCCGGTAGCTGTATCCCTTCTAGCCACAACCGTGAATATAACACATAATTACTGTATTTGCATTACTGTAAGGGTAGGTTTAGGGTTGTGGTAGGTGTAGACATTAATAAATCATAATTTGACAGGTAGCATTTTTCGTTGTCGAATTGTACTACCTACTGTTTTAATGGGAGGTAGCAAAATCTGACAGGGTGGCACAAATCGACAGAACACCGGCAAATTACTTCTTCTCACCGGTGATTCCCAATGGTTTTAGAGGACAATTACCCCTCGTCGCCCCCTGTCGTTTCAAAGAATAGTACAACGGCGAACACGACAAGTATAAAAGCCTCGTCCGTTTGGGAAGGTACGTGAGCAGTCAGCGGAGGCTCGCGCTGCGGAGCTAGGCGAAAGTATAAATCCCGCTTTAGATGTTTTAGTTCTTAGGAAGCTTGGCAGCTGTGCTACAGAAAGCTGACAGAAAGCAAGATGTAACGCGTTGCAGCAAAACCACATAGAATCCATTATGTTATTCCCAGTGCTTGAAGTGGGGAGAAAAAAAAATAATAAAAAATACCAGAACTCTCTTGTAATTATTATTCTCTCATATGCATTATTATTTAAGGAGAATAATCCATGGATTTGTATACACAGTGAATATAAATGTATGAACATAAGTTGTCTTAATTTTTGCAGTAAATCTCTCAACAGGTATTTTACAGTCTAACCAGTCATAAAATATGAGTCAGGTCTCCTTTGAGGTCTGTATATACTCCTCCTAATTAAGGAGCTTGCCTGGAGCTCTATTTCCTTCAGTAAATATTTATCTGTGTGGACAAGCTTTCTCTTTCTGTCTGTGCCATATCTGTGGATGTACACCAGCCTTCGTTCAATGCGCACCACTGTAAGGGCTCTTGTGTCTGGAGGGTATGCGGATTAACCCCTGCAATACACCGACGAGAAGAACAATGAGAGAAAGGTTGAGTATAAACTTGGCATCCCCCTCTCCTCCATGCAGTCCCCTTAAACCCCAACCCCCAACCACCCCTACTCCATCTTCTGCCTCACCGTTCTCCAGAATCAGTTTTTGTAATATGCCTGGGCTACATCACAGAGAAGCATTACAAATCACTACTCCAGTGCCCACAGAAACCAATCATTATAGCCACCAAACACAAACAAAAATAAATGGATATCCAATGAGAAATGTGGGGGAAAGGTATTTTTTCACATTCTAATACAATGGGAACACAAGAGCTCTATATATCAGGTTATGTGGCTTTAGCCCTGGGCCATGCACAGCAGGCTGATATTAGTTTTAAATACAGATTGTGAGCAATAAAGGAGCAGAAGGGGTTCTGTTCCCACTGCACAGAGAATCAGAGACGTGCTCCTCTTCTCTACCAGACAGCTTCAATCACAGACTGGAAATAAATGCACTTGTTGGTTCTGTCATCTATAAACTGTTATTGATCTCTCAAATGAAATTTGTTCGTGCTGATCGATCAAATGCATTATCTTCTTGTTTTTTTTTGGTTTCCTTTCCTCTACAGTCTATTAGCTGTTGCACAGCCATCTCCCCAGGCGCTGAGAGCACAGAGGGTTCTGGGTGAAGTGGATTCCAGGCTGAGAGTGGTGGTAGGGTTGTTAAAGTCAGCCAGCAGACATAAGCACCAGCACTTAAAGGTAATGGAGTAACACCATGACTAAACAGCAAGGGACTGAGGTGCAAAGCTCGATCCCCCCACACAGCCCAGTCAACCCGCCTCCCCAAACCCCAAGGCATAAGCCCGCCAGCTGGCATATCTCAGCACTTGGCAGGTCAAACAGACACGCGAGTTAAACCTATATGGCTTGTGTTACCCGTGCTCAAGTATCAGTGGAGAGCAGAATGACACCAGGGACAGTTCAATAATATCAGCTTGTGTTGGCTGTAGGCCCACAAACATGTTCAGCTCACTGAAGGAGTAAAGTTTTAAAAAGAAAGTCTGTCCTGTATAGGAGCAAGCGGGATGGACAGGGCAATATCAAAATCAGTGTTAAAGGTGTTGTGTTAATGACTTTCATGGTTTCTTTGGGGTTGTATGGTGGAATACCGAACGAGAAACTGTGATGTTTTAAAGGCTAAATCTCCTCTAGGGACACAGCAAAGATAATCCACTCAATCCAGTGTGACTCAAAATTAAAAAATAAATAAATAAAAATGTTTGTCAACTAGCATACATACAAATACATGTAGACAGCAACACACAGATGTAGAAGGGCCCCTGCTTGTTGACTACTGCTGATCTCTGGATGATTCTTCAAAAATATATTATTTATAGATTGTTTTAGACTTTTGTAAATTTGAAGTTTAAATTTAGATGTATCACTATATAGTCATACTAGTTGTAGTAGTACTCATATTTAGTTATATAGATAATTAAAGTGCCTCCAAGTTTCACTGGGGTGTTGGGCACAAGGAGGCCTGTTTTATTTGAGTAGATCACAGCTTTTGACATGACAATGCATATCATCAAATGCTATGCTGGAAGTTGGCAGGGCATCACAACAAAACAAGATCTCATTGTCATCAACAGATGGGCCAAACATTTTTATTTTTTTTTTGGAAAATATTTAATCTAAACCTGTTAAATTTTCAGTACAGTTTTCTGTAAATTTGAAAGAATTATATTTATAACAATTACCTGCATTCATTAAAATCTTCTCTAAACCCTTTTTTTTAAAAGGGGTCATATAATGCTATATCCACTTTTACAAGTTGATTGCTCTGAAATGTGTGTTGGCAGTGCCTGTACACAACCATCCTATAATGATAAAAATCCATCCAGTGTTTTTTCTTTTTTAATCTCCTAATATGTTTTCCCCTGTCTCAAATCGAGCTGTTTGTCTTGTGACGTCACAAGATCAGAGGCCCCTCCCACGATTGTTGATTGACAGGAACGTTTCAACAGACCCGCCCTGAGCGAGCTGTCATCATAGTCCGCCATTGTAGATACGCTGGAGCAGAATGGCGTCTAAGCAATCGTGGTGTTCCGTTAAAGTACATACACTGCACTGCATGCTTCAGCCCTGACAGTTGTACCTAACACTGCATAGAGAACGTTACGCATCACTGACAAGCCTACATTTAATGAAAAAAAGTTTTTCATGACCATTAGCTGTAACATCAATCTGTCAATTAACTATACACCAGTAAACACATAGCGTTTAGTACATACAAAGATAGATCAAATTGACATTACGTTAACCAACCATTCAGAAACGTCCTGTTCGAGCCTTAATTGTCGAACTTCTTCGGGCCATCATCTTATTCCGGGTCCGACTCCGGTTCAAATTGATATGGTTGCACAGTGTCCTCAGAAACTCCCGCTGCCATTCTTCCGCCAAAAGATACCCTCAACTGTTGTCAAGGCAACACTCCACGTGTGTTGTGTCCAAGCGGCAACCTCCCGCTCCCTCTAGTGAAACCAACACGGAAGTGACTAAAACTGCAATTCATCGACTGGCCGCTGGAGGCTGGCTCCAAAAGGGAGTCAATCACATAGACTCCCCATGTTAAAATGCCCAACTTTACAGCAGAAAAAACATGTTTACAGCCTGGTACAAAAAATTATTTTGGTCTATATAGCTAATTTTGCCCTTTGTGACAACTGTGAGGGGGGTGAATTTTTTTATAACTCATCCGTTTAAATTATATTAAGCCTTAAAGTTCTGCATAATTAAGGGCGTGGCCACTTGAGTGACAGGTGGACTGCCGCTCTGCTCCAGAGTGTGAAACTCGCTAGTGCGAATTTAGAAAACTGGCTTTAAAGATTTGTATTTGTACAGAGAAAATAATTATAGGTTTATAGGTAGGAGGGAATCTGGCAATTAGATGTTTTAATCGTTATTGCTTACAGTGCTTTGTTATATGGAGCAGTTTGTTAGATCGCGGTCTCTCTCATTTGTTTGTCTAATGAAGTGCCGACAGATATAGAAGTACACAATAAACGCGGTAGACTTTAATGGACAGTAAAACAAAGGCAGAATACCGTGTAACTCCAGGCTGGCACAGTATTGACAACGAATGCAAACATATGCAGAGCATATCTGAGCTTTCAAAAACAAAGTCAAAGAGCGGTAACTGATGTTATACTGTGTTCTGCCTTGGCATCTCCGGGGCTTTTCTCCATGATACTTAAACACATGATAAAGGAGGTCATTAATGTCCCAAAATCAATAACTAATTTTCGACCAAAAACGAAGTTATGGTGTTTTGTCTTTGCACGGCAGCACTGCTGTCACTTAGAGGAGCGTGGTTTCAGCTCAGCTTCACCCACGTCCCGCCTTTTTGCCCATTTTCGATTATCCGGGAGTGACGCACGGTGACGCGCTTCCAAGATGGCGGCGTTCGGCTCCGCCCACTTTAGGCTTCAAAAATGCTTTACAGAAACCTACGGGTGACGTCACGGACACTACGTCCATTTTTTTTTACAGTCTATGGTTGTGTCACGCCCCACAGAGCAGAGGGGCGGGTTGAGCAGAGCTCATGATCATTTAAAAGCCCATGCACTGAAATGGTGTGCTGAACAGAGAGCTGTTTTTGAGCAGGTAAAATTAGTGTTTTCTTACAATACTAACAAGAATTTTTAATTAAAGTATATTACAAACTTTTCATTTAGACTCTAAAGAGTCATATTAACTTGTACAAAAATGTAATTATATGGCCCCTTTAACTCTGTTGATTGCTAGTGACACATTACTTTGGGAGAAGATAAAACAATAGCGACTCCTGAGCATAAATTTCAGTGTGGCAGATTCTGTCATAGTGCTTGTTTATGATCAACAACTTCTAATCACTGAACACTTACTGGCAGAGACTTGTTGACTGACAGGCTCCAAGTACACACACACATAATGTATGTATGTACACATATAATTAGAATTACCTTCATTTTTAATGTTGATTTAGAAGAAAAGAAAGCTATGTCGATACTCAGAATAAACATAAAAACTAAAGTAGTAACAGGCGATTTAGTAGCCAACTTTTAACTAAAGCATTTATATCTTCCCTATTTTGGTATGCTACTCCACACCATCTCCTGTCTTTTAAAGAAGAACGTGTTCATAATCTGAAAAACTTGATGAAAGACTTGATGTAAAAAGTAGCAGAGCAAACTCATTTCTGCCCTACGAATCTCACACTGTAAAAAGTGATCAGTTGACTCGACTTAAAAAAAAAAAGAGGAAACCTGTTTCCTTAAAATTAAATAAAGGAAATTCATGCATAATTAAAAGAAAAAAGTTAAGTGAACTTGACAATTCTGAGTTAAGTAACCACAACTTATTGTATTTGTGTAATTACAATTCACTTGAGACTGATTTGATTTAATCTTATTTTACTGATTTCTTTCACAGTGGCTACGTTTACATGCAACCAAATAATCCGTGTGTAATTGGATTGACGGCTCAAACGGACTGAAAAGGCTTCATGATGTAAACACCTTAATCAATCCGATTGAGCTCGATCGGAATGAAATTTCAATCTGCATGTAAACACTCGATCGGATTGAAAACCGAAACTGAAAAGACTGTGCATGTGCAATGACGCAGAAATAGCGTAATGACGTATGACGAGCGGAAGAGCGATTCATCCTTTTGAATAAAGTGTGTATAAATACGTGTCATTATAAAACTCAACTTTCACTCGTCAGTTGTGAAGTGGAGCAGGACAACCTCCCACCAGTCCTTGTTTCGGACTCTCATCCACAGGCAACCCGGCAGCACGGCACTGCGGTTTATATGTATATTTATCCAGAAAGGGAAAAATATTAATTCTGCTGTTAAAAAGAATAAAGAAACGGTGTAGGAGAGTGGTTGTTATGTGCAAACAGTGAGAAACTCTATATATGTGCAGTGTGCACATGTCAAAAAAAAATCTATTCCGATTTTAAGCCTGTGACATATAAACCCACATAGCAACCCGATCACTTTATTTAGCGTTCATGTAAACACTACATTCAGATTCATCAATCGGAATGAATTCAGTCCGACTGAACCAAAAATTGTGCATGTAAACGTATTGTACGCATGTAAAGGCTACTAATACAATTCTCAAAAATACAAAATTGTTCAAAACAGACAGCACACAAACATTTCTATGAAGAATTGTCACAAGCAAGTCAACTCACCCTTATTTATATAGCACTTCATACAATTCAGATTGTGTCAAAGCAGCTTTACATTGTTAAACAGGAAACTTGTACCAATAATGCAAACAAATTCAGTTATGCAGTAAAGCAGTTATAAAAAGAGGACAAAAGTAAACAGTCAATATTTCAGTTAAAGTCAGTTCATCGTTGATTCAGTGATGTCATCATCATCCAGCTCAGTTCAGTTCCCTTCAAATAGTGTCTCTGCAATTAAGTCGTTAATATACCCAAAAATTAAGTCTCTCCAAATAAGCAAGCTAAAGGTGACAGAAATGGAGAAAAACCTTGGTAGAGAGCAGGCTCAGTCGGGGGGGGGGCAGTTCTCCTCTGGCCAGATGAACCAATGTGGTGTTTTTCATCGTGGTCCTTGCTGAGATTTTGTGCCAATGGCCGTATAGGTGATGAGGCCTTCACTGGGGATCTGTCTTTGGGGCTCATCTAGTTGACATGGTCTCTGCTGACATTCAGGGCTATAGAGTTTGTCTCCACCATCTGATCTGGATACGGACTGGATCCGGGTGACTGCAGTGACCATCTGATCTGGATACAGACTGGGTCCGGCAGGCTACGGTGACAGAATATGAAACAGACTAATATTAGCATAGATGCCATAATTCTTACGATGTAACAAGTGCATCAGGTGTTATTGACATTGTTATTGTTAGCGAACACCTTCAGAATGAGACGTGGCCTTTTTGGGACTAATTTAACAGACACTTCAAACTACACTACCTTTTCTTTACATATTGCAAGACTGTCAAAGTAAATAACTTACCACAATTCAACCACACAAAAGAATGCATAATCCATTGAACAGTCCCGTCATTGACACTTCTACTTAAGCGTGTTCTTAGCATATGCCTGAAATGATATGAGAGCCATTAACACAAAATGGTTAAGGGCAGTTGTGGCCTAATGGTTAGAGAGTTGGACTTGTAACCTAAAGGCTGCAGGTTCGAGTCTCAGGTCTGGCAGGAATTGTCGGTGGGGGGAGTTAATGTACATTAATACCATGACTGAGGTACCCTTGAGCAAGGCACCAAACCCCCAACTGTTCCCTGGGCACCGCAGCATAAATGGCTGCCCACTGCTCTGGGTGTGTGTTCGCGGTGTGTATGTGTTCACTGCTCTGTGTGTGCACTTTGGGTGGGATAAATGCAGAGCACAAATTCCGAGTATGGGTTACCACGTCACTTTCCCTTTTCACTTTCTTCAAATTAACTAGGAATAACAGCTCTCTCATTTAGACATCATTTATACTGCTTGACAAAATGAACACTCTTAGGAGCAAATCAACAAATCACAACACAGTGTGTTTGTATAAAAATCAAGAAAACAAAGAAACTTTAAAAGTTTGATAAATCTTATCAAACAGTGGGTAACAATTAACAAATAACAAACAATTTAGTTGGGTCCATAAAGAACACTACCAGTCAAAGGTTTTTGAACAGGTCTGTTTTTTTTTAAGTTTTTAAAGAAGTCTCTTCTGCTCACCAAATATTAAAAAGTATTTAAATATTTTTGTATATTTATAGGGATGCACGATATTATCAGATCGATATCGGAATCGGACGATAATGGCTTTAAAAGTAAATATCGGCATTGGCCCGATATGAAAAATTCTGCCGATATGTCTTGCCGATAAGAGGAAGAATACATTAACTCACATGTGCTCAGGGTGTGTTAGCGATTAGATCACGTCAGCAGTATGGCTCATTCTTGAAGCAAAGTTTTGCCTGAATGGTGATTAGATTCACTGTTTTGGATCGCTGCATTTAAACTGAGAATGCATGTACAGAATGACTCCTTAGGTGTATGATAGAGTAAACAGTAATAGCACATGCAGCAGCAGCTTCCTCCGGGTCCTAATGCCCATTTGGTAAGGAGTTTTAATTCCGTAGGGGGCGCTGTTGGCCTACTTCTAATAAAATTAAAGTAAAAAACACAAATAACATTTAGACTGTGTTTCTGATTAAATTAAGCAGTAATTGATGTCATAAAATAATGAGTATGTTTTGATTTAAAGGTCAGAAGCTATAGCTTACATGAATAATATAAAAATCACTAGGGCTGCAACAACGAATCGATTAAATCGATAAAAATCGATTACTAAAAGCGTTGGCAACGAATTTCATAATCGATTCGTTGTGTCGCGCGACGCGGAGACGTTTGATTATTAAAAAAAAAAAACTTTAGTTGAGGGTGGAGCGGAGTGAACACACTCGGTCTCTCTCGCACGGATGGTAGCAGAGTTTGGCGCCTCATAAAAAAAAAAGTAAAAAAACAAAAAAACAAGCGGAGGTAGAGGAAAGATACATGGCGGAGGCAGAGAAATCCGTGCGACCCAAGTCATCCAAGGTGTGGGAGCAGGGGCGGCGTTTGCGTATGGCAGAGTATGGCAGTTGCCATACCCTAGCCCAGTCAGGTGCTGTGAAAAATTATCCAAACTTGAGTCGCTTATAATTCGTTTTATTATTTTAAATCAGAGAGTTTTAAAAATAGTAAACCAATGATAAGCATTAATATAACTTGTCAGTAAAACTGTAACGCTTATTGGATCATCGAGCTCTCAGCGAGACCTCGTAACTTCACCCCGCCTCCGTTCAGATTGACGCCGCGCACAGCCTGGAGAAGATGAGATCTCTGCTTTTTCGCAATGCAAGGGTGAATAAATAATTGGTGTTTGAATAGTACAGCATTTTCTTTACTCAAACACTATGTCAGTAAAGGATAATGTTTTTGTGTGTTTGAAGAGTGGAGAAGAATTAGTTATTTGCTGTCTATATCGTTTTAAATATCCTGTGCATTATGTGCATAAGCGCTTAATTTGAGATTTTGGCCAAGTGTATTAAACAACAAGAAAAACTAAGCGCCCATATAGCTACAATCAAAGTTATATAACCTGTAAAAGTTGATGAAAGCATAATGCACTTGCTGCTTCAGATAACAGTTACAGCCGTTCTAATAGTCTTTATTTACTATTTTTGTTGTACTTAGGATCGGTGAGCAGAAGAGACTTCTTAAAAAAACAAACAAAAAAACATAAAAATCTTACTGTTCAAAAACGCACGACTAGTAGTTAGGGTTGTCACGATACCATAAAAATGTCTTACGATACTATACCAGCTGAAGTATCACGATACCAAGTAGTATCACGATACTATGCAGTATTGTGTTAATTTAAAATTCAATTAGGGCTGCAACAACGAATCGATTAAATCGATAAAATCGATTACTAAAAGCGTTGGCAACGAATTTCATAATCGATTCGTTGTGTCGCGACGCGGAGACGTTTGATTATTAAAAAAAAAAAACTTTAGTTGAGGGTGGAGCGGAGTGAACACACTCGGTCTCTCTCGCACGGATGGTAGCAGAGTTTGGCGCCTCATAAAAAAAAAAAAAAAAAAAAAAACAAAAAAACAAGGAGGTAGAGGAAAGATACATGGCGGAGGCAGAGAAATCCGTGCGACCCAAGTCATCCAAGGTGTGGGAGCAGGGGCGGCGTTTGCGTATGGCAGAGTATGGCAGTTGCCATACCCTAGCCCAGTCAGGTGCTGTGAAAAATTATCCAAACTTGAGTCGCTTATAATTCGTTTTATTATTTTAAATCAGAGAGTTTTAAAAATAGTAAACCAATGATAAGCATTAATATAACTTGTCAGTAAAACTGTAACGCCATTGGATCATCGAGCTCTCAGCGAGACCTCGTAACTTCACCCCGCCTCCGTTCAGATTGACGCCGCGCACAGCCTGGAGAAGATGAGATCTCTGCTTTTTCGCAATGCAAGGGTGAATAAATAATTGGTGTTTGAATAGTACAGCATTTTCTTTACTCAAACACTATGTCAGTAAAGGATAATGTTTTTGTGTGTTTGAAGAGTGGAGAAGAATTAGTTATTTGCTGTCTATATCGTTTTAAATATCCTGTGCATTATGTGCATAAGCGCTTAATTTGAGATTTTGGCCAAGTGTATTAAACAACAAGAAAAACTAAGCGCCCATATAGCTACAATCAAAGTTATATAACCTGTAAAAGTTGATGAAAGCATAATGCACTTGCTGCTTCAGATAACAGTTACAGCCGTTCTAATAGTCTTTATTTACTATTTTTGTTGTACTTAGGATCGGTGAGCAGAAGAGACTTCTTAAAAAAAACAAACAAAAAAAAAACATAAAAAATCTTACTGTTCAAAAACGTACGACTAGTAGTTAGGGTTGTCACGATACCATAAAAATGTCTTACGATACTATACCAGCTGAAGTATCACGATACCAAGTAGTATCACGATACTATGCAGTATTGTGTTAATTTAAAATTCAATTAGGGCTGCAACAACGAATCGATTAAATCGATAAAAATCGATTACTAAAAGCGTTGGCAACGAATTTCATAATCGATTCGTTGTGTCGCGCGACGCGGAGACGTTTGATTATTAAAAAAAAACGCGCGGAGCGGAGTGAACACACTCGGTCTCTCTCGCGCACAGATGCTAGCAGAGTTTGGCGCCTCATAAATAAAAAACAAAAAGTAAAAAAAAAACGAGCGGAGGTAGAGGAAAGATACATGGCGGAGGCAGAGAAATCCGTGCGACCCAAGTCATCCAAGGTGTGGGAGCAGGGGCGGCGTTTGCGTATGGCAGAGTATGGCAGTTGCCATACCCTAGCCCAGTCAGGTGCTGTGAAAAATTATCCAAACTTGAGTCGCTTATAATTCGTTTTATTATTTTAAATCAGAGAGTTTTAAAAATAGTAAACCAATGATAAGCATTAAAATAACTTGTCAGTAAAACTGTAACGCCATTGGATCATCGAGCTCTCAGCGAGACCTCGTAACTTCACCCCGCCTCCGTTCAGATTGACGCGCGCACAGCCTGGAGAAGATGAGATCTCTGCTTTTTCGCAATGCAAGGGTGAATAAATAATTGGTGTTTGAATAGTACAGCGTTTTCTTTACTCAAACACTATGTCAGTAAAGGATAATGTTTTGTGTGTTTGAAGAGTGGAGAAGAATTAGTTATTTGCTGTCTATATCGTTTTAAATATCCTGTGCATTATGTGCATAAGCGCTTAATTTGAGATTTTGGCCAAGTGTGTTAAACAACAAGAAAAACTAAGCGCCCATATAGCTACAATCAAAGTTATATAACCTGTAAAAGTTGATGAAAGTATAATGCACTTAATGCACTTATGCACTGCATAACAGTTACAGCCGTTCTAACGACAGACAAAACACTCCATCTCCGTCATTCTCTGGTCAAAAACATTATTAACTCCATTTGAGCTTGATTTTCATATAATGTTAAGTGCAGGTGTCTGATACAATACCAACGCTAACGACGCAGTGTTGTTAAATTATTTAATTTTTGCACCCCAGATGTAAAGCATACATGTGTATGTTTTTGTGTTAGTCCATTTTATTTTATTTTATTATTATTATAACAGCTCAGGGATGTTCAAGGAGCAACATGTTTGTGCACTTTCTAAAGATTTTAGTTCTGTTTTTGAATAAAGGGTTGGAAATGAATGCTTTTTTTTTTAAATCCGAATAAAAAATAATCGACAGATTAATCGATTATTAAAATAATCGTTAGTTGCAGCCCTAAATTCAATTCTACAAAATGAATCAAAATTTAATAAATAAATAGATGTAAGTGAAAACAGACAATATTATTCTCTGAATACTTAATGTGAATGAATGACTGGCTATTGTTTTCCATGAAATGATCTAAACAAAACTCATCTCAGCACTGCACAGAAGCTGCATGAAGTGACATTTAGATGTGGCATTTATACATAATTGCATAAATAATGTTATGAGATTAGTGTTTTAAATACTAAATTCTGAATATAGAAATATGTTGGAAAATAATGTAATATGCCTACTTTTAGATGGGAAACTTAAAAACGACCAGCAGGTGGCAGAAGTTCGTGATTGAATCACTGAGTCATTCAAACGATTCTTTCAAAACGGCTGAATCCTTCAGGAGCGAATCAAATGACTGTTTTTATGAATGGCTCAGTGAATCAGTGATTCGCCCAAACCAACGCGGATTTGGATTTGAACAAACCAAACAAAAACAGCACTCTTGCTCGTGTCGTATTGCCAAACTGTCAGCAGCATTTTTTTTGCTCGCGTATCTTGAAATTTCCGAGTTAGCAGCATGTATATTAAAACATAACATTATAAATTAATTAAAAAATATATATATAATGATTGATAAGAACCAAGTGCAAAGCCGCTATGCTGATGAATGGATTTGCGTTCGTGATCGCAAGATGCTTCCAGAAACGAACTATTACACATGTTCTAGAAGTGGTCAAATTAATTAAACTGTGAGAATACTTTCTTGTAAGATATTATGATGTTGAATAACTGATGCTTGAGCTGCTGTTTTTTAAAATGACATAAGATGGTCTGAATCAGACCCTTTCTTCTGATAAACTGCAGCATGAACAATGACGTGCAAGTGCGACTTCCCATTGCAAACTGAACTGAAGCATCGGGAAACACTCAATACCATATAATGCGTATACACAGAGCACAGCAGAAAGACATTTGGCAATCAACTTGTAATGTTTCTGCTGGCATGAATGTTCAAATGAACGTTTTAAACAGTGTTCTTGCCGTGCATACAACATATCTTACGGTACCGTATGGACGATACTACCGTTTAAAAAATGCAATGGCACCGCGGGAATTTTTAAGCTTTAGTATCGCGATACTACCGTAGTACCGGTGTATCGTGCAACCCTACTAGTAGTGCATGTTCACCTGTTGGAGCTGAATTGGGGGAAAAAATTCTAATTCATTTATATTTCAACTGCAATTAACCAATTAAAATTCCGGTACATTCATTATTCATGCAATAGTCAAGTGTTCATGTACCTGAATAATATCTGCATGCCCAATGATGAAAAGTAACGTTACACACATATACATATAGAGCCATATCCATATACAGCAGAGTCTGATGTACAGTAGCAGTTGGAACTAGAACTGACTTCATGAATTGCCCTGAAACACAATTGAAAAACAATTATCATAAAATATAAATATAGCTTCACAATTCTCATTTTTGGCTTCTGTCATTAATATTCTGTCAAAATTGTAAAGGCCTCTCACAGGCTTGTGTGAGCTTCCGGGTAACATATTTTACTACAAGAACAAACACTTCACACTAGATAAAGTTTTGAAAATATTGAATATATTATTGTAAAGTTATGTGTTTTAGTGACCAATTTAAACAACTAAAAGGGATGAACATAAATTTACCTCAGACTGTTTCTTGAACCACCTCATGCACAAATAAACCAACAGGGACAACAAGGAGGGGAATTTGAAAACTTATTAACACAGAACAATATAAATTTAAAGTGAAATTTAACACTGCATGGACAAAACGACGAATAAAAGTTGATTTATAAAGCTTATCTTTGGCTTAGCACTCATCCATCAGTCTGTCCGATGACCGTTACTGTTTGAATTTCAAACTGCGTCATGTTAGTGAAGGCCATTGAGTCCCATCCTGTAGGTTTTATAAAGTGTCCTCAAGGCAGAATAAAGTCAGTTACATATAGAATCTATCGCGGTGGTATTAGGCTTGTTTGAGATGAGAAAAATCTGCGCAGAACCGATCACCGCGAGATGCATGCCGGTTCGAAAAGTGTCCGAGTTAAGTCCGACTTGCTCTGATGTCATGCTGACGTGTACCAAAAAACTGTCGCGACGGCGAGGCGGCTGTGTAGGATCGAGTTGCTCTCCACGGACTGTGCTGATCAAAAGCATGATGGGAAACGACTGACTGACGACACAGCTTAATGCTCATTGGTTCAGACAACCCTGATGCTGCATTCTCTTCAAAAATGTTTTATTTTTTTAATCTGATTTCATGCTATTATGTATTTAAATTGTGCATGAATATTCCCAAACACTATGACAGTGCGATCTCTGTGCGAGATGTGATGTTGTCATAGTTTCTATAAAATTCTAAAATATGTTTGAATTAAAATAAAAATGGATGATAAATACGCCTTTCATATGGAATTAAATAGCAAGCACTTTTAGTGTCTTGTTCATCATATTTATATTCATATAAAAGCAACATAACTGAAATTATATCATGTTTATCAGCAGCACAGCATATGAGTGAGAATAATGCAATATCTGCCTTTGATCTCGGAGGTATCTGTTCCACTTCGAGAGGGCAGAACCAGTCGCGTAGCCCACCCAGGCCCACCCACTTTCATCTGTGGCCCACCCGTAATTTTCCAAATGGATGTAATTTATTTCACTGTAACTTTATTTATAAAAAATATTAAAGGCTTGTTTTCATGGTCAATTACAGGTCGTTTTTTAGTTTTCCCTCTTCCTATAGGTGCATCATATGCTTGTCTAAATGATGATTCGTCCGTTTCTGTTAGTCCCACCCACAATGTTACGTTTACGACCTATGTTTACGACATAATTATATAATAGTAAAATGCGCGCGTTTGTGAAGTTAAATTTGAAAATAGCCTAGTGAAACAAACATAAATCAGATCAATCCTTTAAAAAGTATAAGTCATTAGCAATAAATCCTGACGTCTACAAATGAAACCTGACAGACCACCTGAGGGTGATGGATTTATCGATCGGAAACTTTTGAACCAAGCGTGTTTGAAACATCATATTAGCATAGGTACAGTTTGATCCGCTAAACAGATGCGTCCTTTGTGGAAAGAAACACATAAACGGTGTGCTAGATCCTGGTCGCCACAACAAACTGCATAATTTGCAGCTGTGTGCATTTCTGCGGTCCTCGATGCGCGTGAACTGACAGAGACCCTTGAAATCATCAGCGAAGCCCCATATTGTGTCACACTGAGGTAATGCTTTTTAATAAACTTCCTTTAGTTAACGTTGGTTAATGCATTAACTAACATTAGCAATACATTTGTTATGTGTTTATTCATCTTTGTTAATCAACTCAGGCAAATGTTAACAATGTTAATTTTAATAATGTCCTATTAGTAACATTTGTTTTAGGTGTTTGCCTGACGAAGGTCTCTGGACTAAAACGTTGTTTTTTTTAATTAAATAATGGGAATAACAGTGTGCAGATCTTTTTTCCACTATTAGTAAATTTTGAAATTAACATAACAAATTACTAATGTTAATACATGCTTTAGAAGCACTGTGTAATGAACCTTGGTGCTGTATTTTTTGTTGGCAATTTGACATGCGGCTTTCATATACACACCTGGCCCACCCAGTTTTATGTAGGCCCACCCACTGCCTATGCTAGTGGGCAGAACTGTCCGTCTTGACTTCACTCCTCCCCTCACTGCAGCCGACTACTCGCCTACATTTCAGGTGAGGCGAGGCATGCATCTCGCGGTGATCGGTTCTGCGCAGATTTTGCTCATCTCAAACAAGCCAGCTAACACACGACGTAACTGTTACGTAACCTATTGGTAATTTTTGGTAATTTCATGATTTACCAATAGGCAACGTAACCACGTCATATGCACGTAATTCCATCGCATTACCAACTCGCAACGTCGGCTGTACGTCCTCGTGACAGGATAACCAAGAACGTCCCAGATAGGTACTCTAATCGTAATATATTGGTAACTTCATGACTTACTGGCAACGTAACTGCAACGTTGTATGCACGTAATTTTATTACCATAATTTTTGTACGTTCTTTATGCTCTCTGATTACCATAATGCTGTTTAATTAAAATTAATTAAAAGTGTAATTAAACTTCAGACACAAGATTGAACGTTCCTTGAAGATAAAATGTGTTTCTTTTCACCAAGTTACAGTTAATCGGATACGTCACTACATGGAGCGTGAAAATGTGCTGAAACTGAAAACAGGTTTTGATCTTTCATGGTAAACACATATTGATACCAATTGTTCTGTGATTTCAGAAGCGTCAGAAAAAAAACCTCTATGACACAGGAGAAGTTCCTGATTTTAACATTTCTGAAGGGAGCTGCTGACAGAGAAATAGAAAACACAGGTGATCTGATATAGCCTATATCATCATGCATCTGTAATTTTCTTTTGCAATTATATATATATATATATATATATGTGTGTGTGTGTGTGTGTGCGTTTGTTTGTTTGTTTGCTTGTTAGTTATTTTAAAAGGGTTTTGATGTCCAAACATAAATAACCAGGGTGGCCGCGGGTCCTTAAAAAGTCTTAAAATGTATTAAATAAAGTTTTGCTTAAAAAAGGCCTTAAGTCTTAAAATGCCTTAAATTCAGATTCAGTGGGTCTTAAATAAATTTGGGCTCATTACCGCGAAAGTTTCACCAGTCTGACGGGCACAGTTTACAATCATTGGACAGACGAAAGATTCCCTCCCTCGCGCGCTGTAGTTACTGCATCATCAGAGAGAGTTGCGGTAGCAGAATGCAGGTCGAATACCACCAGCTCGCTGACAAGCCTCCTAGCTGCTTTAAATGGGTTAATGCAAGTTTACTGAAAAATTGCTCGAGGATTTTACTTGCCCGACGGGACAAATAGCTTGTTTAAAACTTAAGTGACATTTTATTACATTCAGCGTAAACAGTGATTGATAATGGATAGTGTGGTATCAATGTTGCGCTGTTGAGGCTCATGCTGCCTGTCTCTGTAAGAGACTTGTATGGAGAAATCAAATCAAATGAGCATAACGGCAAACATAAAGAAACTCACAGAACAAACATACTGGGGTAAAAATTCAAAATGTTTAGTTTATTTATAACATGATGATGACGATAACATACCATGACAAGGGCACTATTTTGCTAAATATTTTCATGATTGCACATGTTACATTGATTTTGGCTCAAGAAACAAGTAGTTAAGTAGTTACTTACATTTTAGACAGAATATTGACTGTTTTGTTCTATTTCACCAACGAAAATAGTTCCGAACAAAGATCAGAGCAGATCATGTTTGTTCCTGAATGATTCAGTGAGTGCGTTTACATGGACCCTCTTAATGCGATTATAATGAGATTTTGGCGATATTGCGATTATGCTTTACCTCATGTAAACGCAATACTTCGATCTAAATAATACGATTAAGCTCATAATCGCAGCAAGCATAATCGTATTAACATAGGTGGCGTACACCGATTTTAATCGGAATATACAGGCATGTAAACACCTTAATCGCAGTATTGCCGCTCTGACCAAAGTGCGCATGCGCTTGTGACATATGAATAACGTGACACGCACCTGTAATACGGAGATTAGAAACGATGGAGGGGAAGAAAGCATCGCATTCTGAGGAAAACACAACAAGCTGCCAGCAGTCTCTGTGCAACATGATCTCACAGAATTCCGTGTAATGTTCACGGACTTAACCCCGAATCTGTGGTGGCATCACGGAATCGCCGAAAATTCCGTGATGGACTCACAGAAAAAAATTCCGTGATGGGCTCACAGAAGTGATACCAATGTAAGTCAGTGACAGGCATCAGCCGTGCTCCACGCACGGAAACCAGTGAATCCGTGCATGGACCACGGCTGATGCCTTTTGTGAACGCATCACGGAATTTTCGGCGATTCAGTGATGCCTCCACAGATTCGGGGTTAATAGTCCGTGAACATTACACGGAATTCTGTGAGATCAGGTTGCTCTGTTCCTTACCCTCATTCAGAAAGGACGAACAGAACGCGACGGCAGCGTATAGGCAAACAAATTCCATCATATTTCTATCATGGCGCCGAAAACGCGTGGAATACAGCGATACAAAAGCATTAGACGTAAATAGATTAAAACGGCGACCAGTAACACTGCTCTTTCTGAGTCCATCATTTGTGCTGTCCAGTGGGGTATGTGAATAATGGCAGTGAAAAAATTAACCACAATTCTTAGCGAATAATAAGAATAATGGAAATTGAATGAATCGGTTGAATGAATAAGTGACTTACCGCCACCTACTGGTGGTTAGTTAGTTTAAAAGTATGCATTTTTCCACCAACATTTCTTATTTGTATATTCAAAAAAATGTATTTAAAACATTAATCTCATAACATTATTTATTGCGATTGTAAATTTGTAGTGCAAATTATTTAATTTGATTGCTAACAGCCCTGTTGTGTATATTAAATTTCCTCATCAGTTGTAAGAATTTGACATGAAAGATGACGCATACATTTAATAAGGTTAAAAAATATTGGACTTTATGGAGGTAAATAACAACCTGGGGTGAATATTAAAAACATGCAGATTTAAATATGTAAATGCTGAATAGAAAACTGATGAAAATATTGCTTCATTTACACCACCAAAAATATTGCTGATGTGGAGCTTTTGAGGGATATTTTGTATGGGATATTGTCTTCAGATATGAAAAGTTCTCTGTATATCATAATAATAAATAGCATTTTTGACAGCGATGATATTTTGTTTTCTTTTTAAATTTAAAAACACATTAAATATTACATTTACGAATGTAATATAATGTGTATTTCCTTCACAGGTTTGGTCTTAAATTTTACATATGGAGGTATTAAAAAGGTCTTAAAAAGTCTTAAATCTAACTTGTTCATATCTGTAGACACCATGATAACACTGTAAGAGCATTACTAAATAAGTAAACCTAAAAATGTACATTCTGTTATTAAATTGTACATTTAATAATTAAATTATTATTTTTCTTTTCTGCATTTCACCTCTGCTATAGTTTAAATAAACCTGGCATTGTGACAGATTGTTTATGTTCCTAGATTCTTCCATGCTGAGGGCCGTGCACAAGAGTTGGAGCGTATCTCCTGTCGAAGAACATCTCTAGACATTATGAACCATCTGTCTAGAAAGTAATACCTCAAATATACACTACCTAAAGTTTAAGGGTCAGATTTGTCATGTATTAGTATTTTTTGCTCACCACTGCTGCATTTATTTGATTAAAATACAGTAAAACAGTAATATTGTCAAATTACCATTTTTTAATAACAATTTCCTATCTCAGTATGTTTTAAAAAGTGATCAAAGCTGAGTCTACAATCTTCAGTGTCACATGATCCTTCAGAAATCATGCTTTGCGAAAACAAGAATAAATTACATTTTACAATATATTCATATAGAAAACAGTTATTTTAAATAATATTTCACAACATTACTGTTTTTATTTATGATCAAATAAATGCAGTTTTCTTGGTGAACATAAGAGACTTATTTCAAAACATAAACTGACCACAAACTTTAATAACACAAGGGATTTGAATATTAATTCATTTATTCTAATAAAATGCAAGAAGCTCTTAAAAATATTAACGTAAAGTCATTTTTTCCTCTAGTGATTTGTATTGTATACCCATAATGCAATGCACAGTGCCGTAGATTACCATTCTCTATCTCCAAGCTTCACTCTCTCATGCTCAGCACATTATGATAAATACTTTGTTACATGTATGTGCAAGATTTCAGTCATAAATAAATATTTGCTAGATTAGACATTACCTGTCTAGTGATGTATATTTATGCTGAAATATAATATTGGTTTGTGTTTTAAAATCTATCATGTGTCATTTTGTAGCAATGTCTACAATGGATGCGACAAAGTGACTGTTAAAAATCATTTGAACTTTTTGTCAGTACGTCATAAATAGAACGAGGCATCAGATTACTGTCAGGGATTTGTTGTGTCGTGCTGCACTGCATCCAGTGTAGACAACATCATATAATAATAGGTTCTATTGTATTTTGTTGCGCCGTCCGGTGTAGACACGGTGTTAGAAATCTTACTTAAATATCATTACATATGATGTATGTATGATGCCATCCATAATTGATAGAACGTTTCTATTTCAGAGACTGAAAATCATCAATAAACCAAAAGGTAATTATAACTTCAAGAATAAGAATAACAAGAATAAATAAAAATGCATCTGTGACTTAATATTGCTTCTTATTTTTCAGTGAAAGTTGAAAGTTCTCATTAAACACATTGCTTTCTTCTCATCTTTGTGCATTTTCAGATGTTGTGCATATTTATGAATCAAAATTTTTAACTTTATCTTTGTTTAACTTTTTAACATCAAATTAACATATTAATTGGTTGTCTTCTTTCTCTTTTTTTAGTTTGGTTTAGCTCCAACCCCAATTAAGCAGACCTGAGCAGCTGATCAAGGATCACCAGAAACTCTGCAGAACGTTGGTCCTCCATGCCCAGGACTGGACACCAGTGTTGTAAGTCATCTATCTAGAAGTCATCCTGCCTCTCTGAATTGTCATGTTCAGAATAGATTGCAGGAGATCTCAACATTATCTCTCAAGGTCCACTTACATGCACAGTTTTGCTCCAACCTAGTGCAGTGCACCTGAACAAACAAATCAAGCATTTCAGTTTTACTAACTATAAAGTCACAAACAGGTGAGTGTGATCTGGTGTGGACCTAAACTCTGGGTGTGAATCACTCAGGTCCCTTGCTCAGTAGTCAGTGGTTAAGGGCTGTCTCAATCACAAAATTTAGTTTGCTCCCTAAAAAAGCTGTGAAAACCAGGAAGCATCGATGCTCACTATGTTCCCTGGCTTATAGGAAGTTCTGAAGAGAAAATTTGCTACAAAATGACACATGATAGATTTTAAAACACAAACCAATATTATATTTCAGCATAAACATACATCACTAGACACGTAATGTCTAATCTAGCAAATATTTATTTATGACTGAAATCTTGCACATACATGTAACAAAGTATTTATCGTAATGTGCTGTAAATAGCATTAAAAAAAAAATCAATTTTACTGTTGTGCATAGATGTCAGTAGTGATGTTGTACAATGAGGACGGAAATAGTCACCTGTGTGTAGAGAGCCACTGTGCTTACCAGTGCCTGAGTTTGTGTACACAATATATTAATTCACAACCTAGCGAACTATGAAGCTGATTGAGACGTACCCTCTGTATGACAGTGGACCTTGAGGGCCAGATTTGAGAACCCCGACATACGGATTATTCACTCATGAAGAATGAGTACACTTTAATTTGTACAGAAATATGCAATATTTGACTCATATTCAGCAATGCTATTATCTTTTTTCCCCTGTTTGTGTGTCAATCACAGCTAAATAAAACCAAAGGCCATTCAGCCACAGGTCACTGCATCTTTTGCTGTGTAAGTTTTTTTTTTTTTTTTTTAATGTCAAACACATTCTCAGTATTTATATTTCGTTTGGTTTGTATAACCATTTTAGAGTCACCGTTTCGGTACGGTTCTTATGTACTATCCTTTTAACATTTCAGCAGCTGACTTTTTTTTAGTACTTGCATAGTAATTTAATTGTACCACATTTGCAATGCATACAGGTGCATCTCAATAAATTAGAATGTCGTGGAAAAGTTAATTTATTTCAGTAATTCAACTCAAATTGTGAAACTCGTGTATTAAATAAATTCAATGCACACAGACTGAAGTAGTTTAAGTCTTTGGTTCTTTTAATTGTGATGATTTCGGCTCACATCTCAACAAATTAGAATACTTCATAAGACCAATAAAAAAAACTTTTAGTGAATTGTTGGCCTTCTGGAAAGTATGTTCATTTACTGTATATGTACTCAATACTTGGTAGGGGCTCGTTTTGCTTTAATTACTGCCTCAATTCGATGTGGCATGGAGGTGATCAGTTTTATGGAAGCCCAGGTTTCTTTGACAGTGCCCTTCAGCTCATCTGCATTTTTTGGTCTCTTGTTTCTCATTTTCCTCTTGACAATACTCCATAGATTCTCTATGGGGTTCAGGTCTGGTGAGTTTGCTGGCCAGTCAAGCACACCAACACCATGGTCATTTAACCAACTTTTGGTGCTTTTGGCAGTGTGGCCAGGTGCCAAATCCTGCTGGAAAATGAAATCAGCATCTTTAAAAATCTGGTCAGCAGAAGGAAGCATGAAGTGCTCCAACATTTCTTGGTAAAAAAACACAATGGACGAACACCAGCAGATGACATTGCACCCCAAATCATCACAGACTGTGGAAACTTAACACTGGACTTCAAGCACTTGGGCAATGAACTTCTCCACCCTTCCTCCAGACTCTAGGACTTTGGTTTCCAAATGAGATACAAAACTTGCTCTCATCTGAAAAGAGGACTTTGGACCACTGAGCAACAGTCCAGTTCTTCTTCTCCTTAGCCCAGGTAAGACGCCTCTGACGGTGGTTCAGGAGTGGCTTAACAAGAGGAATACGACAACTGATAAATCCGAGCTGATAAATGGTCCGCGCTGCACAGCTCAAATGAGTAGCGCGGTTTCACTAGCTTTTGTTTTGCTTGATGTTTCTCATATGCAACAGAAATAGCAGCGCTTATGAGGCTAGTGTGATTGCTCACAAAATTTAGTCGCACCGGCAGAAAAAACGGTCGCAAAATGCAACCATTTGGTTGCAGTCTGGAGTCCTGTATAGGAAGTGACCAAAAACTGTGTTGAAAATTCTAGAAAATTGTTCTTATTCTGTGAGTCTCCACTCTTTTGTGCCCTAAGGTGGAAATGCCCAAACAGTAGGGAAAACTCGTGTGTACTTTTACATTTTTGGACAACCATTGTTTTTTTATTATTATTATTATTACATTTACATTTTGGTTATTGTTTTCTTTCTCACTTTAGATGCTGGTGAAAAAACCGCCAGGCTAAAGCATTCAAAGTGGAACTTCTGTTGTGGCTCAGTAATCCAGGATTGGGATGGTGGAAGGAGCAGAAGAACCAGAAGATCAGAGATCAGGCAGAGATCTACTGGTGCGCTTGAGGGAACCGATTTACCTAATGTCTTAGTTAAACCAAAAATTCTCATCACTCACCTCCATGTCGTTCCAAACCTGTAAGGCTTTTGTTCATCTTTGAAACATAAATGTATATCTTTTTAATGAAATCTGAGAAATTTCTGCCCCTCCATTTCACAGTTTATGCAACTACCACTTTCAAGCCTCAGAAAGGTAATAAATACATCATTAAAGTAAACCCATGTGACTCCAGTTGTTTAACCTCAATTTATGAAGTGATGTGAATGTTTTGTGTGCACAAAAAACATTGCATTTTTATTTACAAAATAACATGTTCACGAGAGCACCATGATGCATCACTGTTGCGTTGGCGTGAGATCTGGCCATCTCATGGTGCTTTTGTGAAAATGCTTTGGAGATACATAATTTGTGAATAAAGACATACTATTTTTGTTATTGCTGTTTTTTGCGTACACAAGGCATCTGTTAAAAATATCTTAATTTGTGTTCTGCACAAAAGGGTCTTATGGGTTTGGAGCGACATGAGGGTAAGTAATTAATGACAGAATTTACATTTTTGGGTGAAATATGTTCTAATGTGGTTATAATTGGTCATTGTTATGTTTTATAAACATTTTCAATATTTTAAAGATTTATTGTTTTGAAAAATGATGTTTATACAGTCTACTTTAAGTACTTTTGTTGGTAACACTTTACAATAAGGTGTCATTTGTTAACATTAGTTAATGTATTAACTAACATGAACAAACAATGAACAATGCATTTATTACACTATTTATTAATCTTTGTTAATGTTAGTTAATGAAAATACAGTTGTTCATTGTTTATTCATGTTAGTTCACAGTGCATTAATGTTAACAAACACAACTTGTGATTTTAATAATGCATTAGTAAATGCTGAAATTAACATTAACTAAGATTAATAAATGCTGTAGAAGTATTGTTCATTCTTAGTTCATGTTTACTAATGTTGTTAACTAATGTTAACTAATGAACCTTGTTGTAAAGTGTTACCCTTTTGTTAATATCAATACCTCTGTGATTATGGTATCTTTCCTTAATTATCTTAAATGTCTGCTAGCAAATATTATGCTAGCATATCTGTTTATAATGATGCTGAGCACGGAACGTCCTGAATGCTTTCATTCATATTTCGCTGTATATCCTATGTTTTTATTAATAATTTGGGTGTATTTTACTGTTCATATTTGTGTGTTTTTCAAAATAAATGAACTGAATTCATTTTGAGTCTATTCATCATTCTGTCAGGGGTCCGGGTAATGTGTTTCTCCCTCTCACCACCAGAGGTCGCCATCTTCCATCCTCCCGGGCTCCTTTACCTTAACTTCACACACCTGTTCACCCACTCACACATACACACCTGTTGCCCATCCGGATGACTATTTATACTCCTTCCCCACGTCTCTCTGGGCTGGATTATTAGTTGTTTACATGTGGATTGATGCAAGCACTACGTTGCCGTTTGTGGCATGTTTTTGTTTCTGTTTTGATCCTGTTTTCGGATGCTGATATCTGTGTTTGTTTCCGTTTTGATTTCTACTTTGTCTGCCTTTAAGTTAATAAAGACCTGCATTTGGACCCAGATCCCTGTTTACACGGTGTGTTCCCTTACTGCGCCGTGACAGAATAATCCAGCCCAAGCATGGGTCCAGCAGGGAAATTCCTCAACGTCCGCCAGGGAGACCGCAGCATTGAGGATTACGCCAGGGACTTTGTGGGAGTGGCTCGCCAGTCGGCTGCGGAGAGGACCTGCCTCATGATCTTTTTCTGGGGAGGCCTAGCCGAGCCCTTCAAGTCCCTTATGCCTTATTGGCACCCCGAGGAGTCACTGGAGGAGTATATCAATCGGGCTCTGTACTTGAGAGGCTCATCCTCCAGGGTGGAGTTCGCTGTGGAGCCCGTTCACCGTTCTCTCGGAGCGGCAAGCAAGGAGACTTCACAGGTCTCGTCAGTCGTTCCCAGAACATCATGCCCATTCCTGGGCCATCCTGGGCTGATACACAGCGTGCAGCATCCTCCGCTGAAGTCGGTGCGAGCGGCGTTGTTGGCTCGCATTCCTCCCGAGGCGGCGGTGTCCGCCCACGAGGTTCACAAAGCGGCGGTGCCCGCTAATGATCCTCCCGAGGCGGAGGCGCCCGCTCACAAAGCTCCCGAAGCGGTGATGTCCGCTGAGCTTTTCTCCGAGGGGGCGGGGCTCATCTCAGGCCTTCTCGAAGCGGCGGTGCCCGCTCGCGGAGCTCCCGAAGCGGCGGTGCCCGCTCACGATCCTCTCGAGGCGGCGGTGCCCGCTCACGATCCTCTCGAGGCGGCGGTGCCCGCTCACGATCCTCTCGAGGCGGCGGTGCCCGCTCACAAAGCTCCCGAGGCGGAGGCGCCCGCTCACAAAGCTCCCGAAGCGGAGGCGCCCGCTCACAAAGCTCCCGAAGCGGTGATGTCCGCTGAGCTTTTCTCTGCCCGCTCACGATCCTTTCGAGGTGGCGGTGGCCGCTCACGATCGTCCCGAAGCGGCGGTGCCCGCACACAAAGCTCCCGAAGCGGCGGTGCCCGCTCACGATCCTCTCGAGGCGGCGGTGCCCACTCACGATCCTCCCAGGCGGCGGTGGCCGCTCACGATCGTCCCAAGGCGGCGGTGTCCGCACACAAGGTTCCCGAGGCGGCGGTGTCCGCACACAAGGTTCCCGAGGCGGCGGTGTCCGCACACAAGGTTCCCGAGGCGGCGGTGTCCGCACACAAGGTTCCCGAGGAGGCGGTGTCCGCACACAAGGTTCCCGAGGAGGCGGTGTCCGCTCACGATCCTCACAGGATCCCCGAGGTGGCGGTGTCCGCACACAAGGTTACCGAGGCGGCGGTGTCCGCACACAAGGTTACCGAGGCGGCGGTGTCCGCACACAAGGTTACCGAGGCGGCGGTGTCCGCACACAAGGTTCCCGAGGCGGCGGTGTCCGCTCTCGATTCTCCCGAGGCGGCGGTGTCCGCACATCACGTTCCTCTCGAGGCGACGGTGTCTGCTCACAAAGCTCCCGAAGCGGCGGTGTTCGCTCACGTTCCTCTCGAGGCGGCGGTGCCCGCTCACAAAGCTCCCGAAGCGGCGGTGTTCGCTCACGTTCCTCTCGAGGCGGCGGTGCCCGCTCACGATCCTTTCGAGGCGGCGGTGGCCGCTCACGATCCTCACAGGATCCCCGAGGCGGCGGTGTCCGCACACAAGGTTACCGAGGCGGCGGTGTCCGCACACAAGGTTACCGAGGCGGCGGTGTCCGCACACAAGGTTACCGAGGCGGCGGTGTCCGCACACAAGGTTCCCGAGGAGGCGGTGTCCGCACACAAGGTTCCCGAGGAGGCGGTGTCCGCACACAAGGTTCCCGAGGCAGCGTGTCCGCCGCGTCCTCCCGAGGCGGCGGTGTCCGCACATCACCTTCCTCTCGAGGCGACGGTGTCCGCTCACAAAGCTCCCGAAGCGGCGGTGTTCGCTCACGTTCCTCTCGAGGCGGCGGCGCCCGCTCATGATCCTCCCGAGGCGGCGGCGCCCGTTCACAAGGCTCCCGAGGCAGCGGAGCCAGCCATTGCCCGCTTCAGGGTGCCAGCTCCGCACACACTGCTGTGGTGGCCGCTGGTTCTGCCCTGGGTCCCCATCCCGCCGGCGCTCCCTCAGTCTCCAGGTCCCCCTCTAGCACATGGACCTGGGCCTCCCATCCCTCCCCCGCCCCCGCTCTGCCGTTCCCCTGGTTGGGCGCTCGGGAACTTCTGGAAGCCGTTCCTTAGAGGAGGGGTCCTGTCAGGGGTCCGGGTAATGTGTTTCTCCCTCTCACCACCAGAGGTCGCCATCTTCCATCCTCCCGGGCTCCTTTACCTTAACTTCACACACCTGTTCACCCACTCACACATACACACCTGTTGCCCATCCGGATGACTATTTATACTCCTTCCCCACGTCTCTCTGGGCTGGATTATTAGTTGTTTACATGTGGATTGATGCAAGCACTACGTTGCCATTTGTGGCATGTTTTTGTTTCTGTTTTGATCCTGTTTTCGGATGCTGATATCTGTGTTTGTTTCCGTTTTGATTTCTACTTTGTCTGCCTTTAAGTTAATAAAGACCTGCATTTGGACCCAGATCCCTGTTTACACGGTGTGTTCCCTTACTGCGCCGTGACACATTCACAGCAGTTGAAAAAGCCTTTAAATTAGTTTGGGCATATGAGGACATAAATTAGGTTAAACTACTGCATGTCTGCCCATAGAAAATAAATAATTATAAACAAATTACCAGCTGATTACCAACACACAACTATTGATCCGCAACGTTGCCATGACGTCGCACCCTGATAGCACACGTACATCTAGGAGACGTCTATTTGACATCTGCATTTACATCTGCAAGATGTATTTTTTAGGGTGTTTGCTCATCTGCAATACGTCTATAGGACGTCTCCTTTTAGATGTCAAATAGACGTCTATTAGATGTCTTTAAGATGTTTATGATTTAGAATGTATGTAAAACTGACATCTTACAGATGTCTGTCAGATGTTTGTAGCCAGCAGATGCTTTCCAGATCAACAGATCTTTAACAGACATCTTGCAGACGTACGTGTGCTATCTGGGCAGTTACGAACTGGCAACGTCACAAAGTTACGTTGTGGCGACGTATAGGCACCTTTCACTTTTCCGGTTGCCACGACGTAACTTTGGTCACCAGATTACGTTGCGTTTACGTAACAGTTACGTATTTTTGTTAGCTGGGATGTTGTCGCGCATGCGCAGGTTACTTTACTTTCTGAACAAGTGCGCACCCGAGTCCGTGTTGCTTTCACATTCACGCGAACCGCGCCACAGTTCGAAGCTTCGTTTTTGCACACAATAATGTGACTGCTTTGTATTCTGTTTCACTCATTCTTTGAGTGTCACTCACTTCTTTGATAAGAATAAATCATAATACGAATAAATATTTGTGCATGTACAGGTGCATCTCAATAAATTAGAATGTCATGGAAAAGTTCATTTATTTCAGTAATTCAATTCAAATTGTGAAACTCGTGTATTAAATAAATTCAATGCACACAGACTGAAGTAGTTTAAGTCTTTGGTTCTTTTAATTGTGATGATTTTGGCTCACATTTAACAAAAACCCACCAATTCACTATCTCAACAAATTAGAATATGGTGACATGCCAATCAGCTAATCAACTCAAAACACCTGCAAAGTTTTCCTGAGCCTTCAAAATGGTCTCTCTCAGTTTGGTTCACTAGGCTACACAATCATGGGGAAGACTGCTGATCTGACAGTTGTCCAGAAGACAATCATTGACACCCTTCACAAGGAGGGTTAAGCCACAAACATTCATTGCCAAAGAAGCTGGCTGTTCACAGAGTGCTGTATCTAAGCATGTTAACAGAAAGCTGAGTGGAAGGAAAAAGTGTGGAAGAAAAAGATGCACAACCAACCGAGAGAACCGCAGCCTTATGAGCATTGTCAAGCAAAATCGATTCAAGAATTTGGGTGAACTTCACAAGGAATGGACTGAGGCAGGGGTCAAGGCATCAAGAGCCACCACACACAGACGTGTCAAGGAATTTGGCTACAGTTGTCGTATTCCTCTTGTTAAGCCACTCCTGAACCACAGACAACGTCAGGAGCGTCTTACCTGGGCTAAGCAGAAGAAGAACTGGACTGTTGCCCAGTGGTCCAAAGTCCTCTTTTCAGATGAGAGCAAGTTTTGTATTTCATTTGGAAACCAAGGTCCTAGAGTCTGGAGGAAGGGTGGAGAAGCTCATAGCCCAGGTTGCTTGAAGTCCAGTGTTAAGTTTCCACAGTCTGTGATGATTTGGGGTGCAATGTCACCTGCTGGTGTTCGTCCATTGTGTTTTTTGAAAACCAAAGTCACTGCACCCGTTTACTAAGAAATTTTGGAGCACTTCATACTTCCTTCTGCTGACCAGCTTTTTAAAGATGCTGATTTCATTTTCCAGCAGGATTTGGTACCTGCCCACACTGCCAAAAGCACCAAAAGTTGGTTAAATGACCATGGTGTTGGTGTGCTTGACTGGCCAGCAAACTCACCAGACCTGAACCCCATAGAGAATCTATGGAGTATTGTCAAGAGGAAAATGAGAAACAAGAGACCAAAAAATGCAGATGAGCTGAAGGCCACTGTCAAAGAAACCTGGGCTTCCATACCACCTCAGCAGTGCCACAAACTGATCACCTCCATGCCACGCCGAATTGATGCAGTAATTAAAGCAAAAGGAGCCCCTACCAAGTATTCAGTACATATACAGTAAATGAACATATTTTCCAGTAGGCCAACAATTCACTAAAAATGTTTTTTTTTATTGGTCTTATGAAGTATTCTAATTTGTTGAGATAGTGAATTGGTGGGTTTTTGTTAAATGTGAGCCAAAATCATCACAATTAAAAGAACCAAAGACTTAAACTACTTCAGTCTGTGTGCATTGCATTCATTTAATACACAAGTTTCACAATTTGAGTTGAATTACTGAAATAAATGAACTTCTAATTTATTGAGATGCACCTGTAGTTTTGTGCATGTTCACTTCAGCTGACCATTCTGATAATCTTCTTTTATTTTGATCATATGCATATCATATGTTCTTGCCTTTTTTTCCCCACAAATGTATTAATATATTGTGAAAAACAATGACTGGCATGTAAAAGACCTATTAGAGTGAATACTTTCTTTGCTTTATTTTCATATCACAAACTGATTTATCATCTGAAACAATCCAAAAATGTCTGGGTCGTCTGGGACGCAAAGCCAGCTTTTTTCACCTTTTGACCACAAGATGTCGTTAGTGTACATCATCTTGAAAAACTTCGAGTAATAACAATATGGTTAAGGGGAATCGGTGCTTCGCAAAGCTTCATTTTTCCATCACTACATACGACTGTCCTATAAAAAATAAAAAGCCGCATTTAATAATCATGATAACAATATAATATAATATAATATAATATAATAAAGTACTATAATATAGTAATGTACATATAATTGTTATTATCATTAAAGTACCTGCCAAAAGTTTGGAAAAATTACAATTATTAATGATTTTGAAATAAATATCTTCTGCTCATCAAGGCTGAATTTTTTTGATCAAAATAAAGTTTAAAAAACAGCAATATTGTATTGTATAGCAAATTTTAAAAAAGGTTTTAAATTTTAATATATTATTAAATGTTATTCCTGTAATGCAAAGCATCATTTTCTTCATCATTACTCCAGTTTTCAGTGTCACGTTATCTTTTAGAAATCATTACAATTTATTTGACTCAAGAAACATTTCTGATTATTATCAATGTTGAAAACAATTTTGTGTGGAACGCTTCATATTTTGTGTGGAAATGGTGATACACTTTATTTTTCATGATGTTTTGATAAATATAAAGTTTAATGAACAGCATTCATCAAATATATTAATTAAATTTGTTAATGCATTTATTAAATAGTCTTCACTCACTTTTTATCACTTTCATGTGTAACAGACACCAGCCCGTTACTTAGTTTTTAAGCTGTTAATACACTCATCACCACTAGGGGTAGTGAACAACCTCTGTGCTTAGATAAAGAAGCAGTTGAGCAGTAGAGTAAAGGAGCATGGCTGACCTCCTTGGTCAAATAAACTAAAGTCATGGTTGGGAAACATTATGTTTCATGCTCAACTGTAAGTAAGATGTTTGTTTATTTATTTGTAAAAGATGATCGTTGTGCTTCTTGAATATGTTAGATTTAATGCAGATAAATCACTGGAGGCATTTTGTGTTTTTGTAGAAGGACTTTTCTATATATGCTTAATGCATATTTACGCCAACATTGTGGTCCATGTTTGGATGTTGCTGCATTGGACATTTTGATTACTACAATGGCCACCTTTTGATTGGGAGTCTATATGTTTGATCATGGTCATCTACTTCATTGGATAACATCACCATCAAACATCATCATCACTTGACTTCTTAGAGACAGATAAGCCTTGCATCTGACCACACAATCACATTAACTTTCTACAACAGAGAACTTTATAAAGATTGATTTGTGGATTGCTGGAACTTCAACTCGCATACATAACCATATATCCGTTTGTGCTTTTTGTTTTTCAATACTGTTTGAATGTTGTTTTGAGGTTTTGTTGGTGTTTATATAAAGTCACAAAAGGTACTTAGGTTGCTGTTTTTTTTTTACTCATTGGTTTAAACATATGTTGATGCCTCTTACCCTCCCTAAAAACAGATTTATAATTATCATTTGCTCAAAGAAGCATGTGTTGGTTATATAACTGATTATTAATTTCTTTCTTTTTTAAATCTTATACAAATGTTTGAGTGGTATCATTGTTTCCACACAAATATTAAGCAGCAAAACTGTTTTTAGCATTGATAATCATAAATGTTTCTTGAGCAGCAAATCAGCATATTATAATAATTTCTGAAGGATTGTGAGAGACTGAAACTTCTCTTTGTAAACAATAACAGATTTATAAACGTTTCTAATAGGGCTGCAACAACGAATCGATTAAATCGATAAAAATCGATTACTAAAAGCGTTGGCAACGAATTTCATAATCGATTCGTTGTGTCGCGCGACGCGGAGACGTTTGATTATTAAAAAAAAAACTTTAGTTGAGCGTGGAGCGGAGTGAACACACTCGGTCTCTCTCGCGCACGGATGGTAGCAGAGTTTGGCGCCTCATAAAAAAAAAAAAAAGTAAAAAAAAAAAAAAAACGAGCGGAGGTAGAGGAAAGATACATGGCGGAGGCAGAGAAATCCGTGCGACCCAAGTCATCCAAGGTGTGGGAGCAGGGGCGGCGTTGCGTATGGCAGAGTATGGCAGTTGCCATACCTAGCCCAGTCAGGTGCTGTGAAAAATTATCCAAACTTGAGTCGCTTATAATTCGTTTTTATTATTTTAAATCAGAGAGTTTTAAAAATAGTAAACCAATGATAAGCATTAAAATAACTTGTCAGTAAAACTTCGTAACGCCATTGGATCATCGAGCTCTCAGCGAGACCTCGTAACTTCACCCCGCCTCCGTTCAGATTGACGCGCCGCGCACAGCCTGGAGAAGATGAGATCTCTGCTTTTTCGCAATGCAAGGGTGAATAAATAATTGGTGTTTGAATAGTACAGCGTTTTCTTTACTCAAACACTATGTCAGTAAAGGATAATGTTTTTGTGTGTTTGAAGAGTGGAGAAGAATTAGTTATTTGCTGTCTATATACGTTTTAAATATCCTGTGCATTATGTGCATAAGCGCTTAATTTGAGATTTTGGCCAAGTGTATTAAACAACAAGAAAAAACTAAGCGCCCATATAGCTACAATCAAAGTTATATAACCTGTAAAAGTTGATGAAAGCATAATGCACTTGCTGCTTCAGATAACAGTTACAGCCGTTCTAATGACAGACAAAACACTCCATCTCCGTCATTCTCTGGTCAAAAACATTGTTAACTCCCCCCAAAAAAAGTCTATATATTTGGCAGATGTAAATGTAAAGCATACATGTGTATGTTTTTTGTGTTAGTCCATTTTTATTTTATTTTATTATTATTATAACAGCTCAGGGATGTTCAAGGAGCAACATGTTGGTGCACTTTCTAAAGATTTTAGTTCTGTTTTTGAATAAAGGGTTGGAAATGAATGCTTTTCTTTTTTCTTTTTTTTAAAATCCGATTCATCGATTAATCGAAAAAATAATCGACAGATTAATCGATTATTAAAATAATCGTTAGTTGCAGCCCTAGTTTCTAATGACGAATGTTGTTCCCAAAAGCGGCTCAAACCAAGCACAGCGCAGCTAGCACTAACAGTGAATCAAAACTAAAAACAGTACTGTAACAGCAGACATGTAGCGCGTCCGACTACAGCCTATTATATAATTACATCACAACCATTGTGAATTTTATGACAGCACTAGCAATCTCAAATTCTCACCGCCATTCATAAAAAGTCATCGGGTTGAGTACCCAGGTGAAAAACAAGTACACTTCCATAAAGTGCTCTATTTTCGTGCACTAATTTTGTACTTAATATACTAAAAATGATCCTTTAATACTTCTTAAGGTAAACTTAAGATCACCTAAGTGTAACTGTGCTATTTTGAGACACCATGAATATTTAACATACTATCTTTGTATTTAAAAAATTTATTTAGTTACCACTTGTAGTACACTTGAACCCATCTTTCATAGTACACTCAACATGACTACAAGTTTGTTGATGTATCAGCCAAGATTTCGTGGCTTTTTTAAAATGATTACACTTTACAATAGATTTTAAATAGCCAGGCAATGTATTCAAAAATGTTACACCTTTCACTGAGAGAACAGTCTGAGCAAATGAAGTTTTACAATGTATAACTCTGCAGTTTCCACTAGAAGCCGCTCTAGTGGATCTACTGCTTCCCTGCAATCTCACAAAAAAAAATTACATAAGGGCATAGGGGCAAGTCCATTTAGACATTTAAACTCAAGCTTTACATAATGAAAAAAGACAAAGTGAGCAAAGCTCAAAATCTTGTATTTACATCTGACAATGATGGTATCTTATTTGCTTTCTATCTAAAACTTGCAAAGGTCTATTGTAAAGACATTCAACCTGATTAATTATGCATTGATTTGTCTGAGACCAAATAGCTAATCCATATACCATACAGTGGGGCAAAAAAGTATTTAGTCAGCCACCAATTGTGCAAGTTCTCCCACTTAAAAAGATGAGAGAGGCCTGTAATTTTCATCATAGGTATACCTCAACTATGAGAGACAAAATGAGAAAAAATCCAGAAAATCACATTGTAGGATTTTAAAGAATTAATTGGTAGATTCCTCGGTAAAATAAGTATTTGGTCACCTACAAACAAGCAAGATTTCTGGCTCTCACAGACCTGTAACAACTTCTTTAAGAGGCTCCTCTGTCCTCCACTCGTTACCTGTATTAATGGCATCTGTTTGAACTTGTTATCAGTATAAAAGACACCTGTCCACAACCTCAAACAGTCCAACTCCAAACTCCACCATGGCCAAGACCAAAGAGCTGTCAAAGGACACCAGAAACAAAATTGTAGACCTGCACCAGGCTGGGAAGACTGAATCTGCAATAGGTAAGCAGCTTGGTGTGAAGAAATCAACTGTGGGAGCAATTATTAGAAAATGGAAGACATACAAGACCACTGATAATCTCCCTCGATCTGGGGCTCCACGCAAGATCTCACCCCATGGGGTCAAAATGATCACAAGAACTGTGAGCAAAAATCCCAGAACCACACGGGGGGACCTAGTGAATGACCTGCAGAGAGCTGGGACCAAAGTAACAAAGGCTACCATCAGTAACACACTGCGCCGCCAGGGACTCAAATCCTGCAGTGCCAGAAGTGTCCCCCTGCTTAAGCCAGTACATGTCCGGGCCCGTCTGAAGTTTGCTAGAGAGCATTTGGATGATCATATGGTCAGATGAAACCAAAATAGAACTTTTTGGTAAAAACTCAACATGTCGTGTTTGGAGGAGAAAGAATGCTGAGTTGCATCCAAAGAACACCATACCTACTGTGAAGCATGGGGGTGGAAACATCATGCTTTGGGGCTGTTTTTCTGCAAAGGGACCAGGGCGACTGATCCGTGTAAACGCAAGAATGAATGGGGCCATGTATTGTGAGATTTTGAGTGAAAACCTCCTTCCATCAGCAAGGGCATTGAAGATGAAACGTGGCTGGGTCTTTCAGCATGACAATGATCCCAAAACACCGCCGAACGAAGGAGTGGCTTCAGAAGAAGCATTTCAAGTTCCTGGAGTGGCCTAGCCAGTCTCCAGCTCTCAACCCCATCGAAAATCTTTGGAGTCCGTGTTGCCCAGCGACAGCCCCAAAACATTACTGCTCTAGAGGAGATCTGCATGGAGGAATGGGCCAAAATACCAGCAACAGTGTGTGAAAACCTTGTGAAGACTTACAGAAAACATTTGACCTCTGTCATTGCCAACAAAGGGTATATAACAAAGTATTGAGATGAAATTTTGTTATTGACCAAATACTTATTTTACACCATAATTTGCAAATAAATTCTTTAAAAATCCTACAATGTGATTTTATGGATTTTTTTTTTCTCATTTTGTCTCTCATAGTTGAGGTATACCTATGATGAAAATTACAGGCCTCTCTCATCTTTTTAAGTGGGAGAACTTGCACAATTGGTGGCTGACTAAATACTTTTTTGCCCCACTGTATATGATAATATCATCGAATTTAAAAACAAAAAAGCATAATTATATGTTAAACTAGTTCTTATTATTCTGAAGCTGGTAAGATTTGCCTTGATTGTTTTACGCAACTTTTTAACATGACTTTTAAAATTTAACTGAGAATCTAAAATCATACCAAGATATTTTTCTTCTGATACTTGTTCTATAATCTCATCTTTAATTCAAATGTTTAATGATTCTGTTACCGGTAATTTTCTTATTGAAAAGCATATGGACTTTGTCTTTTTAGTATTTAAAGCTGACACTTTCTTTTCTTGATAACTTTTCTTCAATTTCCACACAATTCCTACCAGATACATAGATGACCGTGTCATCAGCATAAATTTGAAGACTTGCATCAGGACTGTAACGCCAAGCCAGCAGAGGGAGCCCTCACCCGAGTACTGACTGCATACTACTTCCTCTACTGGCACTTCCTGTTTGGTGGCCTTATAAGCCAGATACTGAGCACATGGCAAGTTGCGAAGTATTGCCAGTTTACCTGCCTTACCAAGCGTTTCTCATTGTTATCTTCTGCCTGACTTATTGTGTATTACTCTGCCTGATTTATTCGACTACTGATTACCTGGATTTGCCCCTTTTGCTTAGTTTGCCTGATTGGACTGTTACTCTGGTTTTGCCCCTTTGCCTGTCTTCACGTTTCTGTCTGCTGCATATCCATTTATTAAACTTCTGCATATGGATTCTAGTTCTGCCTCAGCGACGTCCTTACAAGGACACACTTCTTGAAGATCATTAATATAAATACTAAAAAGAATAAGACCCAAAATTTTTCCCTGAGGAATTCCTATATCAATATTATGAGGAACTGATTTAACGTTATTAATGACAACACTTTGTTCACGACTTTTTAAATACGAATCAAACCATAACAGAGATCGTTTTGATATATTATACTTTGTTATTTTTGACATTAAAATATTATGATTTACGGTATCAAATGCCTTGTTCAGATCCAGGAATACTGCACCAACTTTGAATCCTTTATCAAGTGACCGCTTAATATTCTCTAATAATAAGCAAGTAGCTGTTTCTGTAGAATAGTTATGTCTAAAACCAATTTGTAACGAGTGTAAAAGATTATTATTCTCTAAGTGATGCAAAAATTGTTCTGATACAACCTTTTCCAGCACTTTAGAAAGAACTGGAAGAAGACTAATTGGTCTATAGTTAATCATATCATCTGAATTCCCAGATTTGAAAATAGGCTTTACAAATGCTTTTTTCCAACTATCAGGAAACTGCCCAGTTCTGATAGAAAGATTAATAAAATGAGTAAGGGGCTTAACTAAAGCACTTCCATTTTTTTTTTTTAAAGACAGTGTCAAGATTATATATATATATATATATATATATATCTTTAGAATATGTAGTATTTAATTCATTAATAATTCTCATAATTACAGATTGATCCACTTCCTGAATTTCAAATAATTTAACATTTATCCTCTATATTCTCAAATTGATTAGCATCTTCACCCACGTCTACCTACTGCTTATCAACTTCAACTTTTAAAACATTAGATGCAAGATCTTTTACTTATTGAATAAAAAACATTTTATATATATATATATATATGTATATGTGTATATACATGTGTGTGTGTGTGTGTGTGTGTGTGTGTGTGTGTGTGTGTGTGTATGTATGTATGTGTATATATATATATATATATATTAGGGCTGCAACTAACGATTATTTTAATAATCGATTAATCTGTCGATTATTTTTCGATTAATCGATGAATCGGATTTTAAAAAAAAAGAAAAAAGAAAAGCATTCATTTCCAACCCTTTATTCAAAAACAGAACTAAAATCTTTAGAAAGTGCACCAACATGTTGCTCCTTGAACATCCCTGGGCTGTTATAATAATAATAAAATAAAATAAAAATGGACTAACACAAAAAACATACACATGTATGCTTTACATCTGCCAAATATATAGACTTTTTGGGGTGCAAAAATTAAATAATTTAACAACACTGCGTCGTTAGCGTTGGTATTGTATCAGACACTTGCACTTAACATTATATGAAAATCAAGCTCAAATGGAGTTAACAATGTTTTTGACCAGAGAATGACGGAGATGGAGTGTTTTGTCTGTCATTAGAACGGCTGTAACTGTTATCTGAAGCAGCAAGTGCATTATGCTTTCATCAACTTTTACAGGTTATATAACTTTGATTGTAGCTATATGGGCGCTTAGTTTTTCTTGTTGTTTAATACACTTGGCCAAAATCTCAAATTAAGCGCTTATGCACATAATGCACAGGATATTTAAAACGTATATAGACAGCAAATAACTAATTCTTCTCCACTCTTCAAACACACAAAAACATTATCCTTTACTGACATAGTGTTTGAGTAAAGAAAACGATGTACTATTCAAACACCAATTATTTATTCACCCTTGCATTGCGAAAAGCAGAGATCTCATCTTCTCCAGGCTGTGCGCGGCGCGTCAATCTGAACGGAGGCGGGTGAAGTTACGAGGTCTCGCTGAGAGCTCGATGATCCAATGGCGTTACGAAGTTTTACTGACAAGTTATTTTAATGCTTATCATTGGTTTACTATTTTAAAACTCTCTGATTTAAAATAATAAAACGAATTATAAGCGACTCAAGTTTGGATAATTTTTCACAGCACCTGACTGGGCTAGGGTATGGCAACTGCCATACTCTGCCATACGCAAACGCCGCCCCTGCTCCCACACCTTGGATGACTTGGGTCGCACGGATTTCTCTGCCTCCGCCATGTATCTTTCCTCTACCTCCGCGCGTTTATTTTTGTTTTTTTACTTTTTTTTTTTTATGAGGCGCCAAACTCTGCTACCATCCGTGCGAGAGAGACCGAGTGTGTTCACTCCGCTCCACGCTCAACTAAAGTTTTTTTTTTTTTTAATAATCAAACGTCTCCGCGTCGCGCGACACAACGAATCGATTATGAAATTCGTTGCCAACGCTTTTAGTAATCGATTTTTATCGATTTAATCGATTCGTTGTTGCAGCCCTAATATATATATTAGTGGTGGGCATAGATTATTTATATATATATATGTGTATATGTGTATATACATGTGTGTGTGTGTGTGTGTGTGTGTGTGTGTGTGTGTGTGTGTGTGTGTGTGTGTGTGTATATATATATATATATATATATATATATATATATATATATATATATATATATTAGTGCTGTCAAATGATTAATCCAAAATAGTTTTTGTTTACATAATGTATGTGTACTGTGTATATTTATTATGTACACATAAATGCACACTATTCTTATAATTTATATTATATATAAATATATTAAATATATAAACATATTTTCTTAAATATATACATGCATGTGTTTGTATTTATTTATACAAAATAAATACACACAGTATACGCACATATATTATGTAAACAAAAACTTTTATTTTGAATGCGATTAATCGCAATTAATCGTTTGACAGTACAAATGTATTTATTTATTTATTTAATGGGTCACACTATGTGCAGTGTGAGGACCAAACCAAATCTCCATGTTCTCTTGTGAGAACCAGGCTGAAAAACATCTCCGGTTACTATCGTAACCTCGGTTCCCTGAGAGCGGGAATGAGACATCACGGACAAATTTTCCGTTATGGGAACTCCTTCCCTTCCAAACTTTCTTGAAATCCTATTGGCTCACGCCAGTCCAAATGACTTGCTCAATTGTCGCAAAGTATGCAAATCGCATGCAAATACTGACAAGCTGAGAGGCAGTATGATGCTGCGTTCAAGTCCTCCTGGGACGTTCGTACTTACGAGTTGACAAGTCGTTATCACGACGTCAGGTGCGTTCAAGTCACTTTGGTCGGAAAAAGATGGCAATTAAACTTTTCTACATAAAATTCAACGATTTTTTAAACTCTACATCTACAATATATTGAATGAAAAATGTGCATCAGTGTGGTTTTTTTCTTTTTTCCGTTTTTATTTAATTTATGAAGGTGAATAATTAATACAATAATATAATATAGTGTATATGTAACTTATATAGTTTTATTGTACATTACAAAAAAATAATATTTTTATTAATTTCAACAACTTTACCGACGCTGCTTATATTTAGTCTTTGGCTGCGTCCATTGCATCCGACACGTTTTTTCACTGACACGCCCCCAACTCGGAAACTCGGGGCTTAAAGAAAATTTTGAGTTTCCCACTGGTAATAACGACTTTGTATTTACGAGTTGAACGCACATGAATGCCACCACAATGTATCCGACATGACTTGAATGCACCATGAAATGCAGTGCACGCGACAATTACGTCAGAATCGGATACTGAATGCTGCTTAGCTGGTTGAGCAGCGAACACGGCAACCTTGAGCAGCCTGTACAAGTTAACCACTCAGCGAAGATAGAACACACACACAATTCCTACCAATAGCGACGCTTGAAGGAGGGCTTTGAATTAAGCCCAGGTATACGAAATTTGCATATCTGGTCAGTAATAACATATGCTGCACTGAGAAACAGGGCAGAAGCAAAACAACACAGCATTGTGGGATGCTGCATAGAGATAACTGTTAAGCAGCAGAAAACACATAACGTGATGATGGTACACCAATGGAATTAGACATTGAATAACTGGAGCTGCACTGAGTACAGGGCAGACAACAACAACAATAGCATAAAGGGCTGCGCAGAGGTAGCATAAATGTGAATCAGTCACTCACCGACAGAACTTCGGAGGCCCGGGACTGAACGTCCAGCTTGTAAAACCTGGTGAAGGTATTCTGAGAAGACCAGCCGGCTGCAAAACATATATCCTGAATAGACATACCTCTCGACCATTCTCAGGAGGCAGTGATAGCCCTTGTTGAGTGGGCCCTAATGTGAAAGGGGCATTCCAAACCTTGGACGTGATGGCGTCCACAATCCAGTGGGGAAGCCTCTGTTTTGATACGGTCCTTCGCTCAACCACCGTAGCAAACTAAAAGCTGGTCAGATTGCCGAAAGCTGGCCGAACGGACGATGTAAATCCTCAAATCACACCGAAATCTGAGCGTCCGCATCATGTGAGGACGATGACTCAGAAGAGAGGGCAGACAGCGAAACAGTCTGCGCTCTGAAGGGGGTAGATAGTGATTAGGCACGTAGCCCGGTCTCGGCCGGAGAGTGACGTTGCAGTCACCGGGTCCGAAGCGAATACAGTCGCTGTCCACAGAAAACGCGTGTAAATCCCCTATGTGCTTAGCCGAAGCAAAGGCAAGAAGAAGTGCACTTTTGAGAGATAGCTCCTTCATATCAACGGATGCTAAAGGCTCGAGTGGTAGCTGTGAAAGAGCTCTTAACACCACCTCTAGGTCCCAGGGCGGGACTGAAGGCGGGCGCTGGGGATACAATCTCCTCGCTCCCTTAAGAAAACTCACCACCAGCGCGTGCCTACCGATTGATTGCCCGCCCAGCGGGGAATATATGGTAGAGATCCAATATCCAGCCTGTACTGTAGAAAACGCAGAACATCTGAAACGGAGCAAGCAGCCGAGTTGATATGAACATCATGGCATCATTTCACAAACACTCCCCATTTCAGAGCATACAAACACCTCGTAGAGGGTGCCTGTGCCTCCAAGAGCGTGTTGAGCTCCTCTTACATCCCCGAAGCAGCCACATGAAGGTTCCACAACTCCGGGCTCAGGTGCCAGACCGAGCCGCTCACCTGAGATAGCAGATCCTTCCTAGCGGTGATCGGCCAGGGTGGCGCCACCAGCAGCTCTGTCAAGTCCGGGAACCAAGGATGGTTCGGCCAGTTCGGGGTGATGAGTATCACCGAACTCCTTGGCTGAAGAGATGCAGCCGCGGGAGACTGCGATGCACAAACAGCCCAAAGACCACACCGTCCAAGGGACTCGAGATTCCAGCCAAAACTGCAGCGGGCGCATATGTAGTAAACTGCCTAGTCTGAAATGCCGCAAGGAAGACAAAATGGCGGCCAAGGGCTCCCGAGAGTTGGCGAGCGTGCATCTCCACCGCTGTTAGTCGAAGCACACTCCCAGATACATTATAGACTGACTCGGGACGAGAATGCTCTTACACATTTCCACACATAGCCTCAAGAATTCCAAGTGATGAAGCAGTTTGTCTAAATGGCTGGCTGGTGTGTCCCGTGACTGAGCTAAGATCAGCCAGTCATCTAAATAATTGAGAATGCGTATCCCGCTCACTCCAAGGGGGGGAGAGAGCTGCGTCCATGCACTTTGAGAAAGTGCGCAAGGTCAAAGCCAGCCCAAACAGAAGAACAGGGTACTGGTACACTGTGCCCTCGAGAGCAAACCTCAGAAAGTGTCTGTGATGCGGTGCTATCTGAATGTGAACGTATGCCTCCTGTAATTCCACGGACGCAACCAGTCCTCGGGGCGAATTTGCGCCAGGATCTGTTCCAGCGATATCATCCTGAACGGACGCTTGCAGAGCGCTCTGTTGATGGGCCTGAAATCTAGAATCGGGCGGAGTCCTCCATCTCTTTTGGGCACCACAAAATAGCAGCTGTAGAAGCCACTCATTCTATCGCTCCTTTTTCGAACAGGTTGCACAGCTCTTGTCTCAGGACCAGGGCATTTCGAGGAAGTGTTAGAGACTGCACCATGCCATTGAAACAGGGTGGTCTGCGTCTGAATTGAAGGGCGTAGCCATGCTCTATCACACTGAGTAACCAGCGTGAGATTCTCGGAATAGTTTTCCACACGCTCAGGAATTGACATAGCGGCTTTAGCAGCTTGGTCGTTAGATGCGCCGGCGAGTGCTGCGTGGCTATAACCTGTGTGGGCAGCGGCTCTGTACCGCTGTGAGGCGGCACTGTATTGACTGAGTGAGGAGGAAAGAGCTCTTTTGCACAAATGTATGCATTTTAATGAACATATACTATCACACCAATTTGAACAATTTGAGACAGCTTGCGGGCTCCCCCGCTGGCCATGGCGCCTCTTCCCGGGTCTCTTTACACTTTTCCCGCACATCCGGCTCCTGGCGAGGGGCAGCAGCACTCGCGGGCCTGGCGTCCCTGCACTGCGATGAGCCATGCGCCAAAGAAGACCTTTATCTCGCGGTCTGCTGCTTTTTAACCGGTGTGGGCGGCGGCTCTGAGATGGGGCAAACAGCGCCCGATCCCTGTGCAGAGCTGCAGCAGCATTTGCATTTGTCACTACAGACTGTGACTATGCTATACGACCTAGATGAACACCACTTCGTAGGGGCGTGAGCAACTGACATAATAGTCCAGCGAAATCTGGAGAGCTAATAGGACGCGCGCCGGGGCATCAGGTGACTCCTCGCCTTCGCACGCTTTTCTGCGCAGAGGCATCAGATGACTCCTCGCCTTCACGCGCCGGGGCATAATGTGACTCACTGCCGCTCTGAGGCGGGTGCCGCTTTACTGCTAGCGAGTGGGTGAGTGACTGAAGCACTTCATAGCAGGTCGCCGCACTGAAGCGGGGGCTCCATATCGCCTTGAATGAGTGCCAGAGCGGAGTCCTCTACACACGGCAGCCGCTGATGTGGGACTGGTATCATGTGAATTGGAGGGTGTCCGCTACACATGGCAGACCGCTGTTGGGGGCTAGTATCGTGTGAATAAGAGAGTAGTTTCTTCCAAACACAGCAGCCACTGATGACGGGCTGGTATCGTGTGAATGAATGAGGAGCCAAGCGATTGTGCTTTGCTTAGACAGTGGACCGTGTGACATCTGCGACGACATGGGTACCCTTAGCTCCGGTATCTGCACTCGGCTCTCCGCTCCGCCATGGAAGGGGGACGTGAGAAGCTGGGCTGATGTCCTGTCCTGCAGGTTCGATGGGTGAGAGGAATGCAAACATTTAGTCGGTATGAGCTCATCACCAGAGTCCTTAGGGCAGACAGATTCATCTGAAGAAAAATGTCATACTCACCTGAACACTGCAGAGAAGCGGCCCTACAGGCACCACCCTCTGATGAGCAAATCTCAACTGTGAGCTGTAATAGTTATAAGCCATAATCTAGGTTGTTCAGCAAAGTGAAGGAGAAGATTCTGACGTAATTGTCGCGTGCACTGCATTTTATACTGCCTCTCAACTTGTCAGTATTTGCATGCGATTTGCATACTTTGCGACAATTGGCCAGTCATTTGGACTGGCGTGAGCCAATAGGACTTCAGGAAAGGTTGGAAGGGAAGGAGTTCCCATAACAAAGAATTTCTCTGTGATGTCTCGTGAAAGCTCGAGAGGGAACTAATGTGCACCTCTGTTTATAACATATGCACAAAGGAGCCACATGTTCGACCTTTTCATTGAACACAAAGAAATTAAGTATATTAAACATAATTGCAATGCTTTAAGTACCAGAAAGTAATAATGTCAACAGAGCAGAAACAAATATTGATGAATGTAATTTTACTAAGTTAACAGTGCATTATTTGTTGCAGAGAGTTAATTTAGTATTGCTTAAGTTTATTCTTAAATGTTACTATGTGTCTTGATATAATTATATAAGCTTCAGTATCAAGATAAATTCCTTGTGTGTGCAAGCAAACTTGTAAATAACGCTCTTTCTGACTTCTGACTTTATCTTTATATATGAGGTTTGAATATGGATGAATATTTTGGTTGGACAATGCCCCACTTGCTCCTAGTCCCTATACTCTCAGGCTGCTTAACTAGCTTAAAGAGTTCCTTGGATAAGCAGCTTTGTAAGTAAAACATAATAATTTTTGTCGACCAGTCTTACCAGCAAGATTTTCCAGTGAACAGCAATAACCATTCATGCTGCTCTACGGTGGCCTATTCAGCATACTCTGATGTTGTATGCATAGCTAATCTAATCAGTTTGCTTTCAGAGAGGATGAGCTGGTAATGGACGTCCTCAAGTGCTTCACTCTTATACATTTACAGATGCTTTTATCCAAAACAACTTAGACAGCATTCAAGGTATAATGTTTTTTTTTTTTTTCATGTTCTTACATTCTGTGGGAATTAAACATGTTCTTGCCATTGCAATCGCCATGTTCTGTTGTTTGAGCTACAGAAACATTATATAACAGGATCAAATGTCATGCTCTGATGTTAAGGAGCACAAAACTCACTTTAAAGCAATTATAAATTAAAGCTGTTTTAAAAAGTAATCTTCAACCTGAAATATGAAACAGAAAGAGGCAACCACATTAGACTTCTATTAGAAGACTATTTCAAACAGTGGAAAATATTGAACATTTTCCCTTTTTTCAATCCTCCTTTTCTTTTCTTCCCCTCCCTTGTGTCTCCAGTTTTCTGCCTCTATCACTATGCTATTGATAAGATGTCTAAATTTATTGCAGAATAATTCTGAGGGAAAAGAGATAAAAGGTTTCTGAATAAAATATGAGGAACAGGCTGTAAATTGTAGCAATGCATATCATTTCATTCAAACGTAGGACGCAATTACCATCTGCGACGCTCATCAGCCCTTCCTTTATGGCTTAATTATATGTTTAATGCTATCAGATCAAGGAAAGGGCAAAACAGATGAATGAGTCAGAGACAGAAAAGATTCCACAACAAGACAAAAGGCATATGAAAAAGTAACATAAAGGATAGAATTGATTTCATTTACTGCCAAATTGGAAAAGTTAATTTAGACACATTGTGTGCTCATCTTCTCTGTTGTATGATAATAAAAAGACATGTTTGGCAGTAGGCCTCATACAAATGTAACAAAGGGTGTTAAGTTCCTCCAAAACCACCATATGTCTGGCTTTTGATGTACAAGTATTCAACTTATAAATCTTTATAATAAAAGAATAATGTCATGGGTTTGCGGATACAAATCAATGGGTTTTAGATGTTTGATAGTCTGGATTTATTTTGTACTTTTGTCTCTCCAGATCTCTACATGATTTTTAGACCTTAAAACATAGTCAACAGCTGAGGTCATCTCTAGTACCAATTCAGTGAAATAATATAATTTTGTGATGGAAGGAGGGGAGTGAGTTTGATCTTTATTATTTGTTTTTCCCACAACAATCCAGCAGAATGAACAAACCATAAATAAAACAGATAATTTTATTCTTACTTCATCTATATTCAAAATAAAATGTCACAGTTTATTATTTTATTAACTGTTATATAAATGTATATGCCAGTTTAATGCTTGCCATACTACTATATTTCTTTAATTCTATGAATCGGCCACATCAACTTCAACACATTAACTAACAGACATGCAATTCAAAATAATGCTGTATACTAATATTTATGAAAAGATATATGTGTATTTCCTGCACAAATTGATAAACAGGTGTTTGAGAATGAATAGTGTAGTGTAGTGTAGCATTAGGAGTCAGCCTGTTCATGAGGCTTCAGGCTGGCCACAGGGCATGGAGGGGCCAATAAAGCCTCTGTCTAAACTCTGAGATGCTGTCCAGCTTGCATTACAGACTGACATTTAGCACTGCTGCCATGCAAACACCTGCCACTGTATCAGACCAACTCATACACAGTCAGGCCACATTGTACTGCTTTACTCAAAGTACTGTTGCTGATCGGATTTAAGGCACAGATATTACTTGTTAGTCTTTTACCAACTGATTATCCCATGTTTATTAGTTTCCTGTGTCCTCGTGCTACACTGTAAAATGTTTTGTGAGGTTATTGTAAGATCTAAATGAATAGGTTTTAGTCAAAAATGATTGCTGAATCAGCTGAATGCACTAGAGTAAAATACAAGAAGTATTTTATGAGTCAGATCAGGTAGAAATAGCTCTTAAAGGAGACAACAGCATTTGTACTTTTTACAGAGTAGAATATTCATACCACATTCTGTTTATTAAAGCCTTTTAAACAAATGTAGGCTTGCTTATTATTTTATAATAATTAACAGTTGTTGCAGGAGTAAATGTAGCCTATATGCACTTATTAAAATGCATGATGACAGGAAGACTACATGTTTCTGTTAAAGAGATGTGAAAATAGTAATCTTGTTACTTTTTGTAAAAAATTTAAACTATTTTAAAACTGTAATTTTAAATTACATTTTAAAAATAACTTTTCTTTAGGATTCTAAAACATTTCACAAACTGATGAAGTTTTATTATATTCTACGAGTTTCTCATATGAGCAGGACTGTTTATAGCCCTTCATCAGTGCTGGTGCAGAGTCCCTCAACTAAAAAGCATCCCCATATGTTGATACTGTTATGGATATATGAAGATGAATTGTTTTACCTGCAGTAGAATTGTGCACAAGCTACACACAATAAAGAGCTGCTTCATAACTGACAAACGTTAGAAGACATTTACCAGTTTTGTTTTCTAGGATCTGTCACATAAAGTATCCCATTGTATTTTGGTGTGAGAAACTGCTGAAAATTATTCAGTGTGTAAGTGAACTGTTCAAATTAATAAAACTGAATTGTAAACAATTTCAGACTTTGAAAACCTGTTTAACCGATTAAGATCAAGATTTTTTTAATTTGGCCTCACAGGCACTACAAATACAAAAATTGTTATTACAGTGTATTTGACTTTAAGTACTATTTGTAACAACATGAATGAACAAACCGTGTTTGTATCCATTGGCATTGACTATTATGTTCTAAAATATAATACATAAACGTAAATGTATATCGTATTATGCCATAATTTAAGTTACTTTATATAACAGCATTAAATATTGTATATATCAATCCAATTAAAATCCATATGATTTTATGAAACATTTTATGAAAAATCCATATGAAACAGTTAATATCTAACAGGTGCAACTATTTCAAAGGGTCAGTTCACCAAAATTATTAACCTTAAGACAGACTTCCGCCCTGTGGCTTCTGGCTTGGCACTGCTGCTGTCCTAAAACTGCTTGCACTGTGGGTCTGAAGCTGGATATATGGTGTACTACACATCTAAAAGAAAAGAAACGGCATGACAATTATCAGGTCAGTATATGGTAATCTCCGTTGTCAGACAAGGATTTGTATTATAAATATTTTTATGCAAATAATTATATTTAAAAGTAATATTTCACTGGGGCTCATGTCTCAAAAAAAGGGTCTATTGATGCTCCAGAATGTGACCATTTCTCAGCAAAATTTAATATGTTGGTACACTGGGTATATTAGCTTACCTGGGATTAAAAGAACTAAGCCGCCATCTAGAGGCAGAGTGTTCAACAGCTGAAGAAGGAGTGAATCTCCCCACTATGCAGAGTTCCCACTCTAATTAAACACACCTCAGGTCTTTGAGTTTACTAGAAAATGACAGCTAGGTGTGTTGGAGCAAAGTCAAAACTAAAGTCTGTAAGAAAGTGGCTCTCCAGAATCAGGAATAAAGAACCCTGTAGAATTTCCTAACAGAAATGCTCATTAATTAGAAGGTGTCTACATACTGGTCGTATATTAATCAGTCTCTCCAGTTTAGTATGCCTCTGCATCATAATGCTTGAAATAATGTAACCATTACTGTCAAATGTCTGTAATCTGTTATTTAACATTTTATATATTTTATACTACACTGTACTAAGCCTTTTGCTTTATGTCTTTAGTTTTGATTAGTTAGAAGCATCATTAGAAGCATTTGCAAATTTGCCACGCTGTTTTCATATGGTAAGAAAGAAAACTTTAAAATGAATTTTAGGTGGGCAAATATTGTGACTTAAAGTAAGCTCATTTATAACATTGAATGTAGTAATGTGTGATAAAACTTGACTATTTGTCATTTTTGTTACTTCTGCCTCTCTGGCTGCAAAAGAGTAATTTACATATTTGAGGCGATGTCCTGCTTAAAGGCTATAGCTATTGTCATAATAGCTGCACCATCTCAACCACAAACACTACAATCCAGGACTAATTAAGGTGGGCTGCAGTGTGAGCATGGGTAGGCAACTAACAACAACCATTACAACAGCCAAATGCATTTATTTGACTGCTGCAGTAGCAGAGAGGGGAGATGATCACTCATTACAGCTATTTACAGCCAGTCACAGCTGCAGGAAATGGCATACAGATTTCCCACATAGTGCCATACTAGTTAAAGGGAGTGAAAAGGAAGCAATTGATTTCAAATTAATTGTCTGAAAGGTTTTCTTGATTGGGAGCCATCTGTCCAAACAAGCTGAACATTTAGTATAAAATGTAATCATAATTAATTGAAGCCCTAACAAATTGCATACATCATAGTTAACATGGGCAGATAGTACAGCAGGAAATGTTGTGAAACAAATTAGCTCCAACAATGAAAGAAAATGACCTCACATAACTAAATATTACGGTCGTTTCCATGAGCCATATTTCTTAATGAATTCTCTAATTAATTTAATTCACACATTGTGCATAATTTGAAGCAGGAAATGTCACTGGGTCAGATTTAACCATAGTCATGCTGGCTGTCGGTTTCAACAAGAGACACATTAGCTAAACATGACCTCTATGCAAATGAAAGACCAACTGTTGTAATTTTAATTCCAAATCCCTAATTAGCATGTTGTAAAGACATAATGCAAGATTGTTCCGCTCAACTCAGGACATGCCAGAGTCACTTTTTCAGGGTCTGAAAAGATCTCAATTAAGGAGATGTCTGCATTACAGGGCTCATTTCAAGATAACATGTTCAACCACACTAATTACATCTTCCACTGTTAGAATAATATCAGGTAAAAGAGATTTACTAATTTACCATTCTTTCCGAGATTATTTAAGCCACCAGTTAAAATGCTTCTTTTGCATTTTCTACTTCAAATGAAATGTTCATGTTTTTTAATTTTTATTTATTTATTTATAATAATAATAATAATTCGTTACATTTATATAGCGCTTTTCTGGGTACTCAAAGCGCTCTACATAGAAGGGGGTGTTCTCCTCAACCACCACCATTTATTTTAATTTTTTTGTTCAGGCTACCAAGTGGAATGTTAATGACATTTAAAAGTGTTCTTAGCTTTTTATTTGGTGTGTTTCCCTATACCTTTATTGAGAGCTCCACTTTATTAATATATAACATTTTAATATTAATATATTATAATATATGAATGAATGAATAAATGAATGATGCATTTATATAGCACTTTATTGTGTATTGCTGTACACCCAAAGCGCTTTACAATTATGTGGGGGGGGGGTCTCTCCTCAACCAGCACCAATATATTATACTGTCTACTTTTTATTAATTATATTTATTTATTATATTTACTCACATATTTATAAAAAAAAAAAAAGCAGTTTACCTACCCATAAAACAACTAGCATTAAAAATAAAAGCATAACAGTAGTGTTCATTTTGTCAGCTGTTTTCAATTTTAGTCTTAGTCCTTATAGTTTTTATCATATTTAGTCAACCTTATCCTATTTAGTTTTAGTCAAGTTTTAGTCAACTAAAGGTCTCAACATTTTAGTCTAGTTTAAGTCAAAGAAACCCTGACGTATTTTAGTCTAGTTTTAGTCAATGAATACTTGACATTTTAGCAGGGGTATTAATTTTGGCATTTTATTTCAGTAAAGTCTTACTCAAATGTGCATTTTAGTTATCATATTTAGTCAACCTTGTCCTGTTTTTGTTTCATCAAGTTTAAGTCAATGAAATGTATGAGCATTTTAGTAAGGTTTTAGTCAAATCTTAGTCACATTTTCGTCATGCTGTATGGTTAACTCTCTGGGATCGACTGTCTCGTCGAGAGGAGCCCTTTTTTTTCTTGGCAGTGCGAAAGACACTAAAAATACTCGGTTGATTTTGGTCATACAGATAAGTGTTATACATCAACTGAAACTTTGAAGTGTCTATTTTTGGGGGTACACTCACTCAAATGTTGTGGTTTTGGAAAATAAAAAAAAACAAACAGGGTGCGCTCTCTGTTTTCTTCGTCTCCGCGAACTGCTTTTAGAAACGCGTCACTTTAGAGTGACGCGTATAGAGTCTAGGAATGTGTCGTCACAGTGGCAATGCATTCTGGGAATTTAGGTCACGGGAGCTACAGCGAAGACTGAGTGGTAGTGAATGTAGACGCTTTATATTATTTAATGTTTTCTACTTAAGATCGCGTTGCAGTGGTTAAGGCTTACTGTATCACTGTAAAAAGTTATAAGTTGACTTAACTTAAAAAAATTGAGGAAACCTGTTGCCTTAATTTTTAAGTAAATAATAATTAAAAAAAAAAAAGTTAAGTGAACTTGACATGCAATTCCCTTAACTTATTTTTATTTTGTTATCATTTACTTAAAAATTTTAAGGCAACGGGTTTTTAAGTTAAGTCAATTTATCACTTTTTACAGTGAATTGCCATATCCCTTTGGACGGCCGGTGTGAAAAACGTGCTTTCTCCGCGTTAGAAAGCCGAAAAAGCAGAGGTTTTACCTACAGACATTGATGATAAGGGCTATGCAATTGATCATTCCAACGCGATCTAAGTTGAATCATATAAACATTAAATATGTCTACATTCACTACGGAACTCGGATGAAAATTAAACTGAAACTCGTATGGTAAATAAAATGTGGCTTTATAATTAATCTCTGTAGATTTAATATATAGATACAGTGATTTGCATTAAACTATAAACCCTCACACCAGAAGGAAATCATATATGGAAATGTTATTTGCGGCAGCTCGTTAATACCAGGCCACTTTTTGTACTGATTAAGTTTCGTTCATTCATTTATTTGATCGCTCGCATCGTTGTTCGGCATCGCTATTAGGAATCTTCAGCTTGGTTCGGTCAAGTCAATGTATTTATTTGCATAGCATCCACAATACACATCGTTTCAAAGCAGCTTAAAGTTCTGTTACCTCTATAATGGCTCTTAACACTGAGCAGTTTTACCGGGCAATATGACAATATAACAATGATCCACTGTTTGAGATCTAGCTAGTATTCTCCCCTTACAAATTAGCCATGGTTTTGCTACTCTAACCATTTATCCATGCAAGATTGTGGTTATACGAATGGTAATACATACACCAAAAACACGGTCGCTACACTTTACTATAGTAAAACCATAATTGTTGTAAGTGTTTTAGCAGTTAGCCTAAGTTATATCAGTACCACTGTAGTGAAGGAGACCGAATAGTAATGAATATTTGCAGCCTCTCAGACAAACAACAGAGCGATTTTTTTTCTTATTATTTTAATTAAAAAAAAAAATACATATTAGTCCATTTTATTAAGCGTAAGATGTTTTTCAAAAAATATTAATGTAAAAAGGTTGGCTTTTTCTGTGGTGATTTGCATTTGTTTACGCTGTGTCCTGAGCGTGACCTAAAACGTGGCAGAATGGTGTGGTGACGCTAAAAGCAGGCGATCGTGGTGGTGTAGTTCGTTTATAGCCTAAGTTTAGCTTTTCAGTTCTGGCGCTTTTATTTAGGCTTCAAAATTCGTCAAAGTTATATTATTTTGTGAAGATTTTCTTGATGGACAAAACGTGTAAGTTTCATGAACTATGATTGAACACAGAGCTTATTTTTTGTGATTATCCAAAAGCCTATGGAAAAATCCCATTGGCTTTTTGTCGAGGGAACCAGTTTCATGCTAACAGCCCATCCGCCTACAAAGTGACGTCATAGTTCCCCCACTCTATAGAGAATGAGAATGTGACGTAACTCCGCGTTGAGTTCTGGGAAACTGCTTGTTTATCCGCCATATTTGCAGGATAGCGCTGCCTTCCCGCTATTGAGTTTAGGGCAGTATTTTATTTTATTTTTTGTCGTGATTGTGAAAATTGTCACCATTGTATGTCATTCATGCTGCATCGAGAATTGCAATAGTAACTCAGATCGTCATTCTGAGAGAAAACTGGATAATGCAGTATGTTTTTTCGCCTTTTTTCTGTGTAAAAACACGAAATAAAGCAGGTGTCGCGGAGAAGACGACGAATAGTAAATCTGTTAATGTCACTGATTAAACCCACTGTCTCTGACTCAATAAAAGAATCACATTTCTGTGTGTTTTTTAAAGATTTGATTTTGTTGGTTTAATAATTAACTTACCTTCTTTGCAAGTATGATAATTGCTTTAGATAATTTTTAAATTCTTTCAAAAAAACAATAAAATGTGGTTTGTTGTTGGTAAATTTACATTTATGAATATAAAATTTACAAAGAAAAAAAATTAATTTATAATAAAACAAGCATTGCTTTTAGTAGAGTCAGCCTCATAACGTCCTAACATAATTCCTTTGAAAGTAATGGATACATCTTGCTGGATATTCTCATTAATAAATGAACCGATATTTTTCCAGAGTTGTTCAGTATAATGACCAGTCCAGAATAAATGAAAAACAGTTTCGGTATGAAATTGACAAAATGAACATTTAGTATCAATGTTAGCCTTATATTTCTCCATAAAATGTTTAACAGGGTAAAATTTATTAATTAATTTAAAAGAGACTTCTTTTACTTTATTAGTGAGGAAGTATTTCTGTTGCAAAGACCATATTTTTTTCAAATTCAAATTTCTAAATAAACTATTCCAGTAAGAGATTACAGGCAACAAAGTGTCACACCCCTGGACTGTTGTGTTGTGTCTTTGCTTCCCATGTGTTCCATGTGACCCAGTTTCTGTCTCCCTTTGATTGTTTAATTTGATTCCAGGTGTGTCTCCTTAGTGCCTTGATTGTCCTGTCTTTTTAAGCCCTAGTCTGTTCAGTTTGTGTTCTTTACCAGTTACGTTTGTGTGTCATCCCTTGTTCCATGTGTGGATATACCATGTGTGTTGGAAATAAAAGTCTACTCCGTTTATCCACGGCTCCGTGTTCCTTCCGGCAGCGTCCGTGACACAAAGTAACTTTCAATAAAAAGAGATCTAATTTTATCATTTCCATCTTTTTTAGTAGAAAAACATTTTACCTATAGTGGTATCTATTGGTTCAGGAAAATAAGCTTTTTGAAGTGGGGAGTAATTGCTATTTTATATTATATTTATATTAATTATTGCTATTATAATTAATTCTACATTTCCAATTGTAATGCCTTTTAAATTCCTGATGATATTGCTCCCATAACAATGGCGAATTCCTTTGGACTAACTGGTATGATATTCTGAAATAAATTCTATAAAAGTCATTAACAAACCTCTGCTGTTAAATAACTGACTTACTAAAAGCAAACCATTATTAAACCACTGATTAAAAAACAAAGATCTATTTTTAAATAAGATATTTTGATTATTCCAAATAAAAAAATGATGGGGGGTAAAATTGTGTTTATAAATTAGCGCGTAGGATAAGAGTACCTGTTGATGGAAATTTGAAAGCTTAACAGGTATTTTGGATATGTTATAACTGCACATCAACAGAAATTTAATACCAACTAATTAAAATGCTTGTTGTGGAAAAACATACCAGATTGAATGTTGATTTTTCAAATACTTATTAAGCCAATTTATTTTAAAGGTACAATTTAAAGAATTTAAATCTATAAAATTTAGGCCACCTTTGTTATAGGAATTTAGTATAACAGACTTTTTCATATAATGGCATTTATTTTTCCAGACAAAGTCTGTTAAAGTTCTATCAATCAGTTTACATGTTGGCATAGAGAGATTGGGCTGCATAAGAGAGACGATAGCCCCTCAGCTTTAGTGAGCAAAATTCTTCCTTTAAGAGATAAATCTCTTTGAAGCCAGCCATTCAATTTTTTCTTTGTTTTTGCAATAACTGGATTAAAATTTGTAGCACATCTGTTTTTATTCTTCGTTATATTTATGCCAAGGTATGTTACTGTGTTTTTAACAGCTACACCACAGATTGAGGAAACACAACAATTTTTAATGGGCAGTAATTCGCATTTATCTATATTAAGATTTAGACCAGAAGCTTTGGTAAATGCTTGGAGAATATTAGAGAAAAGCTACCGAGACTTGGGAGGAGTCCTTTAAAAACAATGCTGTGTCATCAGCTAGTTGACTGAAAATTAATTCTACATTTCCAATTGTAATGCCTTTTATATTACTCCTTTTAACGCACAAATTAAGAAATTGCACAGCAATTAAAAACAAATAAGGAGATACAGGGCATCCCTGCCTAACTCCACAGTTTAAAAAAAACCTTGGAGAGGTACCACTGCTTAACTTGATTGAACTATTTGCATTTTTATATAACATATTGACCATTTTACAGAAAATAGCAACAAAGCCAATTTCTTTAAGGGCTTGAAATAATAAACCATGCTCTAAAGCAGTGGTTCTCAACCGGTGGGGCGGACACTCTCCCGGGGGGGCGCGAGTAGGCTACAGGATGGGAGGGAAAAAAAACAGAAAAAAAAAAAAAAATTGCAAATTTTTTTTATCACTAAACTACTGTCATAAAAAGTTATTGTTTTGTATATACATAACTCCTGAATAAAAATTAAAATGTGTTTGGACTGATTTAAAAAAAAGAGTTTTGAACAAATTTGATTGGTTTGTCGATAGTGAGCGCAAATGCAGGTGATAAGCGGTTTTATTAAGCGAGTCATTGAGTCGTTCATTCAAACGATTCGTTCAAACGGCCGATTCATCAAGAATGAGACAGATGTTTGTGCATGGGTCATTGAATCTTTGACTCAACCGATTCGTTCAAAACACTGAATCATTCAAAACACGATTGAGTGTTGCTGTGAGATGCGCTATGCCGTGATCTTTTAGATTCATCGGATCTATTTTCGCTGCTAAAATAGACCAAAACAGTCATTATTTCGTCTAAAATGTAAGTGACTTAATATTATTAACTTGTTTGTTGAACTGTCATATGAAATCAGTGTCACATTTTCAATCGTGAGGTGATGGTAAATTAAGTGATGGTCAATTGTCAGCTCTCTTGGTCGTCAGGTCGTGTGATGTATGTTGCTGAACTGTATTCAAATGTTATAAATATAAAAACACCACATTTTGAAATTTAACTGCAGTATGTCAATTTAGTTTATTTGTGTGTGCTGCGCTCATAGACTTTAGAAAACGGCGCTCATTTGTTTGATTTCTCCTCGAGAAGCTGCGCAAGCCTCAAAAGTTTAAGGTCCTTGCACCCTGACTGAGTCCGAAACTGTCATATTCGTTTTTTCATATTCGTCATTTGGTGGCTCTCAATTGTCAAAAACACCCCTCAAAATATTTGCTACGGATGCGATAAATCCTGTAAATTTAGCAGTGTTAATAACAGAAAACGGAATGAAAATAAGTAAAAAAAACAAACAAAAATTACAGTGGCATTCACTAAACGCCCAGACTAAATATTTAAAGCAAAACTGAAACTAGCGGCGTGGTAGTTACAGTGCCCTGAGCAGGAGGCAACACTGGCATTTCTTCTCCTGGAAAGTGGGTTGTTGTCCCCCTCAGTACAGATCACGTTCCGGTAGAATCCCCTTCGGTCGAAATCGCAATCGCGTTATACTGTTTCAGCTATTAAAATAGTTCAGTTTTGTATGTAATGGCGAATTTTCGAAATTTCGTTTCGTTTTTTTATTGTTAATTTAGAAAAACGTTTGGAGCATTTTTTTGTTCGTTAGATAAGTTTATTCTTTCTTAAAGTAACGACCAAGCAGCAGCGGCAGACCGGCAGGCTGATCATGTTTGATCAGTTTAGCCTTCTCAAATCATCATGACTTGCCTAAAATACAATCTATAGATATACTAAAACAGTTCAAGCATATAACAATGTTTAAACATTAAACCTAGATAAATGTGCGCCGCATCCAGTAGTTTGTGCGGAGAGTGGAAGTTAAAGCTGGTGGCACCAGCGCAATCAATTGCATTTTTTTCAATGAAAACAACTTACGCCGTAATTTTTGCTCATAAAGGTAAGAGTAATACATCATTCGGAATTGTAAAGGGTCTACTTTTATTTGTGTGCACTCACAATATTAAAAAACTGGGGCCCCAACTGCAATGAACCAGCTTTGGGGGGGCCCAGCTTGCAAAAGGTTGAGAACCTCTGCTCTAAAGTATCAAAGGCTTTATAATAGTCCAAAAAAAAAAAAGATAACTATCTTCATTAATTATATCAGAATAATCCAAAATGTCTAATATTAATCTTATATTATTAGATATGTGTCTATCTTGCATAAAGCCAGATTGTGTTTCATCAATGACAGAATGTAATATCCCTTTTAATCTTTTGGCTAATATTAAAGCAATTATTTTATAATAATTGTTTAACAACGTTATTGGACAGCAATTATCTAATAAAGTAGGATTTTTATTTGGCTTGGGAATTAAAGTAATCAAACCTTGGCATAAAGAAAGGTGGAAGAAAATATTTTTTTTATACTTTCCTTATAAACACTAAGCAAGAAGGGAGCTATGTTTTTACTGAACATATGATAGAATTCTGATGTGAGACCATCTGTGCCAGGAGATTTATTTACTTTTAATTATTTAATTGCTTCTTCAACTTCTTTTAAAGTAATGGAAGCATCACAAAAAGTTTGATCAGCATTACTCAATTTATTTATACAAGATAATGATTAAAAAAAAATCAAGAGCATGTTGTTTATTAAATTTAGATGTATATAAATCATAAAATTTGACTCAAAAATTGGCAATGATTTTCTGGTCTTCACAGAGACTACCATCTATCATAAGCTTTCCAATCTGATTATTTTTAATTTGTTGCTTTTCCAATCTAAAAAAAAAAAGAAGAAGAATTCTGCTCAACCTTCTTCCATCCATCTTTTCCGCGATCTAACAAATGCTCCCTCAGCTTTTTGTTTGTAAAACAAAAATTTTTGCATATTATAATAGTCTCATCATTTTTTTTTCTTTCTTGCCAATTTACTGCTAAATGTTCGTAAAAATTTAGATTTCATATTTTGCTAACTCCCAATTACTACCAAAATTATTTTCCTTATTTGCTTTTTTCCAATAACTACAAATTATAAAAACAATTTTTTTCTTTACTTCTTTATAATTAAGCAATGAAACATTTAGTTTCCAATAGGAAGCAGCTCTATGCTGATTAACAGAATCTGAAAAAGGAATAAATATAGAGATGCATTTGTGATCAGAAAGTGGTGATGGAATAATGTCAGACAGAGTATTACTTAAATCTATAGAGATAAGCCATAAATCGATTCGAGACTGCTTTGAAAGAGAATTATTGCACCATGTAAAACCTTTTTGAGAAGGATGAGTCTCTCTCCAGCTGTCAACTAAAGAAAATCGTTCCATAAACGTCTTTAAATAAAGATTTGAATTATCAGGTGACTTTGGGGGAAACCTGTCTAAAATGTTATCCAAAGCCACATTAAAATCCCCTCCAAAAATTTAAAAAAGAATTTGGGTATTTGGTTAGTAAATTCAAAACATGTTCTTCCACTTGATCAATAAGTTTTTCGTTTTCTTTTTGTTGATTGTATCCATATATATTAACAATAATACACATTAAATTTGAAATTTCTATTACAAGGCAAATATAACGGCCATTTGGGTCACAATCAGAGCATACAATCTTCCCATTAAACTTATTTTTAAGGATACAAACACCAGCTGAATTACTTGTTCCATGAGCCATCCATAAATCTAACCCCCACTGAGATCTCCAAAAGTACAATCATCTTTGGTGGAATGACATTCTTGCAAGAAACAAAAGTCAGTTTTAAATTGTTTAAGATACAAAAAAACTGCTTTCCTTTTTGTAAGGTTTCTTAACCCTCTTGTATTAAAAGAAATTATAGATAGAGACATGAAAAGAGAAACAAATCTCTAAGGTGAAAGTAGATAGAACAGGTCTCCAAAAAAGTATTTGCAAAAATACACTCAGAACAATGAGAACAGCAAACTCTATACCAGTATAAAATATGTAGTGCAAATCAAAGTGCATATATCTACACCACGGAACAGTCATTTATCAAAATATAAATAAACAACCCCTTATTATGTAAATCTCAGGCTGGAGGGAATATTTTGATTCCTTCTACAAAAGCCCTACCTCCAATAAAGTAGAAGAAACTGTTCCTGTGCTGGTCGTTCTGGTGCTCAGAGCTCTGTAGCGTCGACCAGAACAGTTGAACAGTTTAAAGTCGGTCTTTGAGTGTCTACCCTGCCTTTGATCTGTGTTCCGTGTACCTTCGCTTTTATTGAATCTCTACCTTACTTTCAATCCCTTTTGTCTAAAGTGATAAAATATAACTTAATTCTCACCATATTTCTGGTGTTATCTTTCAAACTAATCTAACTAATTTGATCGTTCGCCTTTAAAAACCGGCGAGTGCAGCTTGTTAGCCCGTTAGCTTGTCACTTGCGGTTCCATTTGCATTTCTATTCGCGCCTATTATTATTTTATTTTTTCCTCGCTCCGTTTTTCACGAGCTCATCAAACAACAGTGGTAAGTGGTAAGTTAAGTTGGTATCATTCATCAATCAAGGTGAGTAATGGCTTCTTCTCCTGCTATTGTTGTTTGCACTGTCTGCCACATGTATAGTTTATCTGTCTCTGTCAGCAGCGAGGATTCACATGTGATAAATGCAGGAAATAGTTAGGCTGACAGAGAAGGTTTTAGAACTAGAGACACGCATCCAAACTTTAGTTGAGGACAGTAAGAATGTGAGGGCTGTAGATACTGCTTTGGATGCGACTAGCTCAGGGAGTCCTGTACATTGTTCGGTTTCGGTTGAGCCCGTGCAGCAGGGCAACTGGGTGACAGTGAGGCGGCATAGTCGCGGGTCAAAACACCACTCTTCCGTTCCGATCAGAACATCAAACAGGTTCTCCCCACTCAGTGAAGCACCCACTGAGAAACCTGATGAAAGTGCTCTAGTTATTGGCGATTCTGTTATGCGGAACGTGAAAATAGAGACACCAGCCACCATAGTCCATTGTTTACCAGGAGCCAGAGCGCCTGACATCTTGGCAAATTTAAAAGTGCTGACTAATGCTAAACGTAAATTCAGTAAGATTGTTATCCACGTCGGCGCTAATGATGTTCGACTTCGCCAGTCGGAGATCACCAAAAATAATGTTAAAGAGGTGTGTGAACTTGCAAGTACGATGTCAGACACTGTAATATGCTCTGGTCCGCTCCTGCTTACCGTGGTGATGAGATTCATAGCAGACTGTCGTCACTTAATGGCTGGATGTCTAAGTGGTGCCCATAAAATAACATAGGCTTTATAGACAATTGGAAGAATTTTTGGGGCAGACCTGACCTGTTGAAAAGAGATGGTGTTCATCCCTCCTGGGGTGGTGCCGCTCTTCTCTCTAGAAATATGGCACATAGTCTTAGAGTTTGTACTTGACTAACTGGAGCCCAGGTCAGGAAGCAGACAGACTGGCTAAACCGATCGTCTGCTAGCCGCCTCATGTCACCAAAGGCAGTTAACTCTCAGCACATAGAATCTTTTTCATCTAGATATCACGCTATAGAGACTGTGTCTGTTCCCCGAACTAGAAAATACAGAAAACATCCAAACCAAAGTAATAGTAACAATTTAATTGATGTTCAACAAATAAAAAACCGATATAATACAGATAAACACATGATAAAGCTTGGCTTATTGAATATTAGATCCCTTTCTTCAAAAGCACTTTTTGTAAATGATATGTTCACTGACCATAAACTAGATGTGCTTTGTTTGACAGAAACCTGGCTAAAACAAGATGATTACATTACTTTAAACGAGTCTACACCCCAAGATTACTGTTACAAACATGAACCGCGTCCAAAAGGTAAAGGGGGAGGTGTTGCTACAATTTATAGAAATATTTTCAGTATCTCTCAGAGGTCAGGTTTCAAGTATAATTAGATTCAAGTAATGGTGCTTCATATAACGTTATCCAAAGAAATAAGTGTTAATGATAAATCCTGTGATGTTTGTACTGGCTACTGTATACAGGCCACCAGGGCACCATACAGACTTTATTAAAGAATTTTCTGATCTTCTATCGGAGTTAGTACTGACTGCAGATAAAGTCCTAATCGTTGGTGATTTTAATATCCATGTTGATAATGAAAGAGATTTGTTGGGATCAGCATTTATAGACATTCTAAACTCTATTGGTGTTAAACAACACGTGTCAGGCCCTACTCATTGTCGAAATCATACTCTAGATTTAATACTGTCACATGGAATTGATGTCAGTGGCGTTGAAATTTTACAGCAGAGCGATGATATCTCAGATCATTATCTAGTCTCCTGTATATTCCATATAGCTAAAGCTGTAAAGCCAACTTCTTGTTACAAATATGGTAGAACCATCACTTCTACCACAAAAGACTGCTTTATAAATAATCTTCCTGACTTATCTCAGTTCCTCAGTATATCCAATAGCTCAGAACAACTTGATGATGTAACAGGAACTATGGACTCTCTCTTTTCTAGCACTTTAGATGCGGTTGCTCCTTTACGCTTAAGGAAGATTAAGGATAAGAGTCCAACACCGTGGTATAATGAGCACACCCGCGCCCTAAAGAGAGCAGCCCGGAAAATGGAGCGCAGCTGGAGGAAAACTAAATTAGAGGTATTTCGTTTAGCTTGGCGGGAAAGTACCCTATCCTACAGAAAAGCATTAAAACTGCTAGATCTGATTACTTTTCGTCTCTTCTAGAAGAAAACAAACATAACCCTCGGTATTTATTCAATACAGTAACTAAATTAACGAAAAATCAAGCATCAACAGGTGTTGGCATTTCCCAAGAGCATAGCAGTAATGACTTTATGAACTACTTCACTTCCAAGATCGATACTATCAGAGATAAAATTGTATCCTTGCAGCCGTCAGCTACAGTATCGCATCAGATAGCGCACTATAGATCCCCTGAGGAACAATTTCATTCATTCTCTACTGTGGGAGAGGAAGAATTGTATAAACTTGTTAAATCATCTAAACCAACAACATGTATGTTAGACCCGATTCCATCTAAACTACTAAAAGAGCTGCTTCCAGAAGTCTTAGATCCTCTTTTGGCTATTATTAATTCATCATTGTCATTAGGATATGTCCCCAAAACCTTCAAATTGGCTGTTATTAAGCCTCTCATTAAAAACCACAACTTGACCCCAAAGATCTAGTTAATTACAGACCGATCTCAAATCTCCTTTTCTGTCAAAGATACTAGAAAAGGTAGTATCCTCACAATTATATTCCTTCCTAGAGAAAAATGATATCTGTGAGGAATTCCAGTCAGGATTTAGATCGTATCATAGTACTGAGACTGCTCTCATTAGAGTTACAAATGACCTGCTTCTATCATCTGATCGTGGTTGTATCTCTTTATTAGTTCTACTGGATCTTAGCGCTGCGTTCGACACTATCGACCACAACATTCTTTTGAATAGACTAGAAAACTTTGTTGGCATTAGTGGAAGTGCCTTAGCATGGTTCAAATCGTACTTATCTGACCGCCATCAGTTCGTAGCAGTGAATGAAGAGGTATCATATCGATCACAAGTGCAGTATGGAGTACCTCAAGGCTCAGTACTAGGGCCGTTACTTTTCACGCTTTATATGTTACCCTTGGGAGATATTATCAGGAGACATGGTGTTAGCTTTCACTGTTATGCTGATGATACTCAGCTCTATATTTCTTCGCGGCCCGGTGAAACACACCAAATTGAGAAACTAACGGAATGCATAGTCGATATAAAAACTGGATGACAAATAATTTTTACTGCTAAATTCTGAAAAACAGAGGTGTTAATTATCGGACCTAAAACCCCACATGTAATAACCTAGAATATTATCTAACACTTGACGGCTGCTCTGTCAATTCTTCTTCATCAGTCAGGAACCTAGGTGTGCTGTTCGATAGCAATCTGTCATTTGAAAGCCATGTTTCTAGCATCTGTAAAACTGCATTTTTCATCTCAAAAGCATATCTAAATTGCGACCAATGCTCTCAACGTCAAATGCAGAAATGTTAATTCATGCGTTTATGACCTCAAGGCTAGACTATTGTAATGCTTTATTAGGTGGTTGTTCTGCACGCTTGATCAACAAACTACAGTTAGTCCAAAATGCAGCAGCTAGAGTCCTTACTAGAACCAGGAAATATGACCATATTAGCCCGGTTCTGTCAACACTGCACTGGCTCCCTATCAAGCATCGGATAGATTTTAAAATCTTGTTAATTACTTATAAAGCCCTGAATGGTTTAGCTCCTCAGTACTTGAGCGAGCTCTTATCGCATTATAGTCCTCCACGTCCGCTGCGTTCTCAAAACTCTGGCGTTTGATAATACCTAGAATATCAAAATCGACTGCGGGCGGCAGATCCTATTCCTATTTAGCACCCAAACTCTGGAACAGTCTACCTAACACTGTTCGGGAGGCAGACACACTCTGTCAGTTTAAATCTAGATTAAAGACCCATCTTTTTAGCCTGGCTTACACATAACACATTAATACGCTTCTATTATTCAAATCCGTTAAAGTTGTTAGGCTGCATTAATTAGATCAACCGGAACCGGGAACACTCCCCATAACACCACGATGTACTCGTTACATCGTCAGTTGAATGGCATCTACGCTAATATTTGTTTGTTTCTTTCCTAGTCTGTTTCTCAGTCCGTATCCGATCAGATGGTGGATCAGCACCAAGAGATGATGTCTACAGCCCTGATCGTCAGCGGAGACCAGGACACCCAGATGACCCCCAGAGATATATCCCTAGATATATCAACCAAAAATAACAAAATAACTAAAATATAATAAAATACCTAACTACATAATACTACTATTGTTAGAAATTGCAACAAAATTAAAATAGAAATATAAACTTTTGAACTGCGGGTTTCGTCTGGTCAGAGGAGAACTGGCCCCCCGACTGAGCCTGGTTTCTCCCAAGGTTTTCTCCATTCTGTCACAGAGGAGTTTTGGTTCCTTGCCGCTGTCGCCTCTGGCTTGCTCAGTTGGGGACACTTAATTTCTAGCGATTATCGCCGATTTGATTGCACAGCTACTATTTAAACTAAACTGAGCTAGACAATGACATCTCTGAATTCAATAATGAAATGCCTTTAACTGAAAATTGAGTGTTTAATCTTATCATTATACATTACTGACACTCTATCCTCCAATTTGATACTGTTAAGTGCTTTGACACAATCTGCATTGTAAAAGCGCTATATAAATAAAGGTGACTTGACTTGACTTGACTTAAAGAGGGAGTGAGCTGCATGTGAGGGGTCCAGAGTGATTTTCTTAGCCCTTTTGCTCACTCTGGATGAGTACAGTTCTTGGAGAGTGGGGAGGGTTGTACCAATGATTCACTCAGCAGTCCGGACTACCCTCCGTAGTCTTCTGAGGTCAGATTTGGTAGCTGAGCTGAACCGGACAGTTATTGAAGAGCAGAGGACAGATTCAATGATGGCGGAGTAGAACTGTATCAGCAGCTCCTGTGGCAGGTTGAACTTCCTCAGCTGGCGAAGGAAGTACAACCTCTGCTGGGCCTTTTTCACAATGGAGTCAATGTGAGTGTCCCACTTCAGGTCCTGGGAGATGGTGGTGCCCAGGAATCTGAATGACTCCACTGCAGTCACAGTGCTGTTCATGATGGTGAGTGGGGGGAGTGCAGGGGGGTTTCTCCTGAAGTTCATGGTCATCTCCACTGTTTTAAGCATGTTGAGCTCCAGGTTGTTAAGGCAAGGCAAGGCAAGTTTATTTATATAGCACATTTCATAAACAGTGGTAATTCAAAGTGCTTTACATAAAAGGAAGTGGAATAGTCATTAAAAATAATAAGAAATTAAAAATAATAATCACAACAATAAAAACAAAGTGATTTAAAAATTGATTTTAAAAGAATTTAAAACATTTAAGAATAGAAAGTGATTATACATAGTGCAATCAGTTCGGACGTAGCACAGTGCTCATTCAACAAATGCACAGCTAAACAGATGAGTTTTGAGTCTGGATTTAAAAGTGGCTAATGTTTTAGCACATCTGATCTCTTCTGGAAGCTGGTTCCAACTACGGGCGGCATAATAGCTAAAAGCAGACTCCCCTTGTTTTGTGTGAACCCTTGGTATTTCTAACTGACTCGATCCTAATGATCTGAGTGGTCTGTTAGGTTTATATTCAGTGAGCATATCTCCAATGTATTTAGGTCCTAGGCCATTTAGAGATCTATAAACGAGTAAAAGTACTTTAAAATCAATCCTAAATGTAATCGGAAGCCAGTGTAAGGACCTGAGGACTGGTGTAATATGCTCAAACTTTCTGGTTCTAGTCAGAATCCTGGCAGCAGCGTTCTGGATGAGCTGCAGCTGTCTAATGGTCTTCTTTGGAAGGCCGGTGAGGAGACCATTACAATAATCCACCCTGCTGGTGATAAAGGCATGAACCAGTTTCTCCAAGTCTTGACTGGAAACAAAACAACTAATTCTTGCAATGTTTTTGAGATGATAGTATGCTGATTTAGTTACTGCTTTGACATGACTACTAAAACTAAGGTCTGTCTCCAGAACCACCCCAAGATTTTTGACTTGGTTTTTAGTTGATTGACCCCTAGAGTCAAGGTATGCATTCACCTTGATAACTTCATCTTTGTTTCCAAATGCAATGACTTCAGTTTTCTCCTTATTGAAGAAAGTTCTGGGACATCCAACAGTTTATTTCATCAATACATTGGCAGAGGGAGTCAATGGGGCTGTAGTCATTTGGAGATAAGGCTAGGTAAATCTGCGTATCATCAGCATAGCTGTGATAGGCAATTTAGTTCTTTCTCATTATTTGACTTAGTGGGAGCATATACAGGCTAAACAAGAGCGGTGCAAGAATTGAGCCTTGTGGGACTCCGCATGTCATGGACGTCCACTTAGACTTATGCTCTCCTATACTCACATAATAACCTCTCCCTTCTAAGTATGACCTGAACCATTTGAGTACCATCCCAGAAAGCCCGATCCAGTTTTCCAGTATCTCTAGAAGTATGTTGTGATCAACAGTGTCAAACGCAGCACTAAGATCTAGTAGTAGCAGAACTGATATTTTGCCTTAATCAGAATTGAAGCGAATATCATTTATTATCTTAATGAGTGCTGTCTCTGTGCTATGATGTGCTCGGAAACCAGATTGAAAATTGTCCAGGTATCCATTTAAGTTTAAGTAGTTGTTCAGCTGATTAAAAACTACCTTTTCAATAATCTTACCTATGAACGGAAGATCTGATATTGGTCTATAGTTGTTCAACATTGTGTTATCAAGATTGCGCTTTTTCAGAAGGGGCTTAACAACTGCAGTTTTCAGGGAGTTTGGAAAAGTCCCAGAAAGAAGTGAGACGTTCACCACTTCTAAGAGATCTGCTTCTAAACAGTTAAGCACACTTTTGAAAAAAAGACGTGGGAAGTGTGTCAAGATAGCAGGTTGATGATTTAAGGTGCTGTACTATTTCTTTCAAAATTTTGCAATCAATTGCTTCAAAAACAGACATAGTCACTTCTTTTTGAAATTGCGGTCGAATCTGTGTGACCTCTGCAAAAGTAGATATGCCAATCTCCTTTCTGATATTATTGATCTTCTCAGAAAAGAAGGAAGCAAACTCATTGCATTTACTGTCGGAGAGCATTTCACTGGGTATCTGACTTGGGGGGTTTGTCAGTCTCTCCACAGTAGCAAAAAGAGTGCGAGAGTTGTTTAAGTTACTGTTTATAAGGTTTGAGAAGAAGGTCTGTCTAGCTGTGGCTAGTTCCACATTGAAAGCATGAAGGCTGTCTTTATAGATGCTATAGTGAATTTCAAGTTTTGTCTTCCGCCACATCCGCTCAGCTTTTCTGCATTGTCTTTTCATACTCTGAACTGCTGTTGATTTTCTCCATGGTGATTTTTGTCTGCCATTCTTCTTGCAGACCCTTGTCGGAGCAATATCATCAATAACATTCTTAACTTTTGAGGTAAAAGAATCCAGGAGAAGATCAACAAAGTCTGCAGAAATGCTTGGTGTTAAAGATATAGCCTTCATAAATAGCGCACTAGTGTTCTCATTAATGCATCTCTTTCTGACAGAGACAGATCTAGATTCAGTGGTAACAGAGATCAATATATCAAAGAAAATACAGAAGTGATCAGATAGTGCTACATCCTTAACAACAATGGATGGAATGTTTAGACCTCTACTGATGAGTAAATCTAGAGTGTGTCCACGATTGTGTGTGGGTTCATGCACATGCTGGATCAGATCAAAAGTGTTTAAAACAGTAATAATTTCTTTTGCAGTTTTGATTTCTGCATTATCTATGTGAATATTAAAATCCCCTGCAATAGTAAAACAGTCAAACTCTGAGGAAATCATTGATAACAGTTCTGTGAACTCTTCAACAAAGGCTGGAGAGTATTTTGGAGGCCTGTAAATAATGATAAACAGAATGCGTGGAGCACCTTTCAGCACAATACCTAGATATTCAAAGGACAAATACTGACCAAATGACACTTGCTTGCATTGATAAACAATCTTTAAATAGAGCAGCTACACCTCCACCTCTCCTAACAGTCCTGCAGACACTTGTAAAGTTAAAGTTAGGAGGGGCTGTTTCATTGAGGACTGTTGCACTGCAGCTGTCTTCAAGCCATGTTTCATTTAGAAACATAAAATTCAGGTTGTTTGTGGTTATAAAATCATTGATCAGAAATGATTTATTTTTTAGTGAGCGAATGTTTAAAAATGCTAACTTGATGGAATTACATTTTGTCTCTACAGCAATCTTAGATTGGTGCATTACAGGCCGCAGATTAGATGGGTCAGCCGTACGGCTTGAGAAGGCCTTAGATTTTCTATCACGTGATAAAACAGAAATATAGAAAGCTACAGGCACACTGGGTTCCCGCTTGTTCTGTGAACATTTGTGAGTGTTGCTGCTAATATAGCGGGGACCCGACACATATCACTGAGAGCTGTTATCAGTTGTTTTTGGTTCACCTACAGCCGATGGAGGAGGGTTTGGGCCCTGGCGTTGTGGCAGCGGTCGGAGAGCTCTCACAGGAGGAGGTTGTGGATGTCTTTGGTGGTTGTGGGGCCCGCCGTTTTTTAGTTGATATCTGGGAGCTTGCAGCGAACGAGTGGGAGAGTTTGGTCCCAGCATACACCAGTTCCTCCATTTTCTGTGAGAAGCTTAGAAGTGGAAATTCTGGAGAGAGGGATAGTGTGTCTGGTGAGCGGGTCTCTGGCTCTGGTGTTTCTGGTGGCTGTGATATGTTGTCCTGGCTTCCCTGGCTGTTTTCCAGATAGTTGTCCTTGGGTGCTGAGTCTTGGAGCTGTTGTAGTACGTCACAGTCTGTCTGTGAAGAGCTCGTTGGGCAGGGCTCAGCCGGGATAGTTTCCATGAGGAAAGCTTGTTTTGGCTGCGTGGTGTTATCAGTGTCCTTGTGGGATGTGTCAACCACAAGATGACTCTGAGGCTGACATGAAGTCCTGTGATCATTCATATTCTGTCCAGGTGTGTGTGTGCCATTGAGGCCGAGTGGATTGGCAGACACCACTGAAGGATGACGGAGGGTTAAATAGATATTGTCCTTTAGCACTCTTGCACCAAGTTTGTTTGGGTGGAAGCCGTCCAGTTTAAACAGTTGTCTATGGCCCCAGAAAATATTGAAGTTGTCGATGAAGTTGACTCCTTTTGTACTGCAGGTTCTTTGTAGCCATGTATTCAGCCCAAGCAGCCGTGAAAACATGTTAGTTCCCCTAGCTGGGAGTGGTCCACTGATGAACGACTGAACTTCAAGTCTTTGAAGTGTTTCAAAGAGTTCACTGAAATCCTTCTTAAGCAGTTCTGACTGCTCTTTCCGAATATCGTTCTTCCCCACATGGATGATGATTCGATTTGCAGTCTTGTGCTTCATCAGAATTTTCCGAAGTTCCTTGTTCACATCAGAGACGGTTGCTTGAGGAAAGCAGCATGTAGTTGTAGTCCTGCTACTGATGTTTCTGATAATAGAGTCGCCCACTATCAGAGTCCTGGGCTCGGCTGCGCTCTGAGCTGAGTGCCGCTGTCTGCTCGACCTCGAGCGCCTGTTTGTAGCGATGTTAGCTGCTGGCTGATCCAATCCATGTTTTGTCACATTTGGGGATTCCTCACCCACATTCATTAATGCTTCAAATCGGTTCTCAAGATGTATAGGGGGTTGTAAAATTCCAGTGTTTACAAGTCTTGTCATAGCCGTATCTGGGGTAGAGGATGCTACAGCAGAAATACGAGATACTCGTGACAATCTGATGTCTCGAGTGCCTTTGGGTCTCGCTCCCTGTTTGTGCCATCGATTAGTCTGTCGATCAGCTTGTTCTTCTACACTTTGTATAAACTGTTGAGATTCACTAGATTTATAGGACTCACCGGCTGTATGCTGCGGGGGTCCGTGATGACGATCTGCTGTGTGTTCCACCTGTTTTGGAGGTCCAGCAAGTAACTTTGTTTCAAGAACCGCAATCCTTTGTAGAAGTCTGTGGCAGTTCATGCAGCAAGTAGATTCCACAAGGGGCATTTTCTTTCCCGTCTGTTTGAATGTAGACAGCTGTGTTTTCCTGTCTCCGGAATGTAAACTGGTGGCAGTGGGAGGCAAAGAGTCTTCTTTTTCTAAAAACTGTGTTGTTAGAGCACTGTGCTGATATGCTGAAGTTAAAATCTTAGAGAAATCTGAGAAAAGTGCATAAATAGGGAGCGAAGCGCAGAGCAATAAACAGGAGCGTCCGAACAGTAGCGAAGCCGGAAGCAGTAAGACTACACCAGACAGACAGCTCATTAACCTCCTGTCTGTAAGCAGACACATTACCGTCCTGGATGAGGCCGATCAGTGTGGTGTCGTCTGCAAACTTCAGGAGTTTGACAGAGGAGTCTTTAGATGTGCAGTCATTGGTGTAGAGGGAGAAGAGCAGTGGGGAGAGAACGCAGCCCTGAGGAGCTCCAGTGCTGATCGTACGGGTGCTGGATGAGAATTTTCCAAGCTTTACTAGCTGCTGTCTGTCTGTCAGGAAGCTGGTGATCCACTGACAGACGGAGGTGGGGACGGAGAGCTGAGTTAGTTTGGGCTGGAGGAGTGATGGGATGATGGTGTTAAAAGCAGAGCTGAAGTCTACAAACAGGATCCTCATATAAATCCCTGGTCTGTCCAGATGCTGCAGAACATAATGCAGTCCCATATTGACTACATCGTCCACAGACCTGTTTGCTCTGTAGGCAAACTGCAGGGGGTCCAGTAAGGGTCCAGTGGTGACCTTCAGATAAGCCAAAACCAGTCCAACACTTCCCATAACACCCGATGTACTTGTTACATCGTAAGAAGAATGGCATCTACACTAAGATTAGTCTGTTTCTTTCTTATTCTGAGATCACCGTTGCCACCCGATACAGTCTGTATCCAGATCAGATGGAGGGTCAGCACCTAGAGACGACCTCTATAGCCCTGAATGTCAGCAGAGATCAGGACACCTAGATGAACCCCAGAGACAGATCCCCAGTGAGGACCTCGTCACCTAGACAGCCATCGGGACAAGACCACGGGAAGCAAATTAGTCCTTTACAAAATCTGACTTTGCTGCAGTTGGAATTGAACTGCTGTTTCACCTGGCCAGAGGAGAACTGGCCCCCCGACTGAGCCTGGTTTCTCCCAAGGTTTTTTTCTCCATTCTGTCACCGTTGGAGTTTTGGTTCCTTGCTGCTGTCGCCTCTGGCTTGCTTAGTTGGGCACACTTATTTTCCAGCGATATCGTCTACGTGATTGCACAATACTATTTAAACTGAACTGAGCTGGACGATGACATCACTGAATTCAATAATGAAATGCCTTTTACTGAAAATTGAGTGTTTATACTTGTCATTTTACATTATTGACACTATTTTCCTATCCTGATATTGGAAAGTTGCTTTGACACAATCTGTATTGTTAAAAGCGCTATATAAATAAAGGTGACTTGACTTGACTTTCAAATGATTTCATGGCCACAGATGTTAGAGCCACAGGTCTGTAGTCATTAAGTCCAGTAATTTTGGGTTTCTTTGGGACGGGGATGATGATGGAGCGTTTGAAGCATGAGGGGACTTCACACAGCTCCAGTGATCTGTTGAAGATCTATGTGAAGATGGGGGCCAGCTGGTCAGCACAGGATTTCAGACAGACTGGTGTCACACAATCTGTGCCTGGTACCTTTCTTCTCTTGTTCTTTCTGAAGACCTGGTGCACGTCATCTTCACTGAACTGAACTGCAGGTGTGGGGGAGACGGGGGTTGCAGGAGGTGTGAATGGTGTTTTTTCAAACCTGCAATTAGGGATGGGAATCGCAGGGTACCTCACAATACGATATAATCACGATACATGGCTCACAATAACGATAATATCACGATAAGCAATTCTGTGATAATCTATATATTTCTAGAAAATCCTATAATGATACATCACAATTTCTGCCTAAACAAAATGCCTGTGAAAAGGTTAAGTGCACGTTTTCTTTCTTTATTCAAGTCCAAACTGTTAGAAAACAGCAAAAAAAAAAAAGTTCTGTAAATGAATTTTAACATGTTGAGTAGGCTAAATTAATAATTTTATTCTTGGACTTATTAAAAGCTTACACTTTTCGTTTTCTCTGTGTGTAAACAAACACATTTAACTGCACAAGACGCCATCTGTTTTTGTCTGCTTTGATCACAGGCATAATTGGAGTGTTACAATAACTAGTTGTTTCTATTAATACTCCTGCCTTCAGTAAACCTTCAATAGTGTTTTTTATACCTGCTTCAGCATCAGGACGTAAAGGGTATTGTGATTTTCTGGGCAGATGTGCATCTAGCTTAAGTTGTACTCTCACTGGATTTGCTGATTTTATCATTCCTACATCTGAGTCATGTTGAGACCATAGTTGATACCTGACGCTCTACTTCCTTCAGTAGTTCAGTGTCAGTAGTGTCTGTAGTCATCTGCGTCAGTTTCTTTTGACTGATAACTACTTCTTGAGGAATTCCCATCAAACTTGTTGCACATAAAATTTTGATGTAATTTTTGTCAGCTGAATGAAAAATCAACAGTTGTTCTGTTGGTTCCCATTTGCTTTGTTCTGCCTTTTTCATCATTGGTCCTAGATCTTTTCCTTCTCAATTTTTTCCTACATATAAAGACACATGTGGCACAGAATCTGTTACATTGAACCATTTTTTCACAAATTCACATTCAGGTATACTCAGAGCTGCTCCCTGTTTACCTATTATAATGTGCTGTGAAATTATTTCAATTTTTTATCCTTTAGTTTCTTCCTGCAATTTCTTTCCATTTTTTTTCATCTCTTTCGGGATCATATATCATTGTACAATGAAATTCTGATTTTGGAAACTGTGCTTCTGGAATCTGTGCCTCAATAAACTTTCCCCATTTATTAATTGTCTGTCTCACATCTGGTTCTATCTGTCCTATCCAGTAAACATTTGCTTTTGGCTCTACAACCATCATCTGAATTTCTATTCCTATTGTGTCTATATATACTCCTTCAGGAGAACACCAAATTTGTAGTCCCAATTTACATAATGCATCTCTCCCTAACAAATTAACAGGAGTCTGATTTGACACAAGAATGGGCATTGTTATACTTAATTTTTTTGTTTGTAGACACACTGGAGCTGTCATTGGAATTAGCTGTATTTGTCCCGAGAATCCTATTGTCTTTGCAAATTTGGCATAATTTGAATTTATACAGCTTTGAATTATACAGCTTTGAATTGAACAGCTCCTGTGTCTACCATCATTGGTGTGGTCTTTCCCTCTATTTCAATTTGCAAAATAGGTTCTTGATCAGCTTTAGTTGTTAAAATTGGAAGCTGACTCTCCCATCTAGGATTCTCTGGGCACCCCTAATATCCTTGATTTGGACCTCCCCAAGGGTTTACTGGGCCCTGTAATGGACCTCTGGTGGGCTGCTGCCAACTCTCCCCCCTTCCACCCCGAGGTGGCTGTTGCCATTAACTGGTGGGACAGTCAATTTTGTTATGTCCGAGTAGTCCACATCCCCAACACACTCCTGGAGGACCAGTATAAGGCTTGCCTCTTCCTCTCTGTCCTCTTTGTACTGGTTTTCTTTTCCATCCCATTGGCCATGGTTGTTGAGTATATACATTAATGATGGGTACAGGGATCTGTTGTGCTTTTGGAGGGACTGTGGGCTTGGCTGAATAGCTGATGGAGGAGCATTTACTGGAGACATCACTGTCATTTGTTCTAATTCTTCTTTCTTTATTGGAGTTTGAATCTTTTTCTTGTTCTTTTTTTGTCAGCTCTTCAAGTTGTAATTGAGTTAATTTTCTTTGTAGCTCTTTCTCTTGGCTCTTTAGCTTCTGTTAATTTTTTCTGTATTGCTCCACTGCATGAGACACATGGTCACAGAACTCTTTGTGTGTTTTAGAGTTTAAGTCGACCACGTCCTCCAGCCTGCTCTTTCAGCTTGTGGCACAGCATCAATCACAGCATTTCTAAACAATGTTGCCATTAATGGGTCTCCTTCTGGATTCCCATCAGTTTCTTGTTTCCATCTTTTCAGCTGTCTCTGGACATATGTGGTTGGATTTTCTGTTTCCCCCAGCTGTTCTCCCTTTAATGACTTTGGGTCTAGTCTGATCGGGTAATCGGCACACAGTGCCTGCCACACTGCTGGACAGAATGCATCAAACACAATTCGATCCATGTAGTGAGAGTCCACAGCTCTTTCCAGATTGGATGCTTGAAGAATTTCCTCTTTGCTCCTCCTATAGTTTTTGCCAACAGTGCTTTAATGTCACCCACAGCTAAAAGTTTGCCCATAGTTTCTTCTTTGAACACCTTAATCCACTTCCCAGCCCCTTCATGGATGTCTGGGAGGCGAGTGACCAGCCCCTCAAGGTCCTGTGAGGCCCAGGGGACATACTGTCCCTGTGTACCCTTAATTAAAATTGGGAGATGTGCAGCCCGTGGTCTAAGTCTTCCCAGACAGCAGTTGACTCTGTGCCAGATCCGTTTTCAAACCAGCAAATCCGTATTACAGTCACATCCGTTTCAGTGCTGTAACACGAATCCAGCCCGGGCTTGCTGGCTTGATTAGCATTTTGCGGAAAGAGTAAAAAAAATGTGTTGTAATATACTGTTTCAATATCTTAGAGAAACCAATTTAAGTGGAAGGATATAGTTTTTTTTAAACAATGCTTACACACAACATTCTGGTCCACACTCATACCAGATGGTGGCGGTAATGCACCAAAAAGTTGTTTGCCAACCGCCAATAAACCTTAGTAGAAGAAGAAGACGTCAAGACGATCGAGGCAGACGGACTGCACGCTGTTAAAACTTCACTAAGGTATGTCACACCGTGTTATCACACTGTTCTACTAACAAATTAATTTCTTATTATGTTGTGTACTCGATAACTTAAAGGTTTGGTGTTTTTATTGCTCCTTAGATCGGTGTTGGACCGGCGAACACTTAGGCCTATGTTATCAGAGGACTTGCTAACATGAAGAAAACGGTCCAGAGGTCTGTAATTATACGTAATTAACTAATTTTAACTTAATTACTTAATTTAAACTTTAGTAATTTTGACTGCTTCCATTAAAATTTAATGTTTAAGATTGCTGCCTGTCATGGTGGGCTAGCAGTGTTAATGTTTAAGTACTAACCCTCAAGGCTGCATGCATTTATTTGATAAAAAATAAAATTAAAAAAGTAATATTGTGAAATATCATTTGAATATATTTTAAAATGTAATTTATTCCTGTGAATTTTCAGCATCATTACTGCAGTCTTCAGTGCATGATCGTTCAGAAATCATTCTAACATGCTGATTTAATGCTGGATTTTTATTGGTGCTCAGTTATCAGTAATAATTCTTATTATTATTAGATGTAAAAAAAAAAAAGAAAAACAGTTTTTGCTGCTTAACATTTTCTGGAAACATTTTTATGATTCTTTGATGAATAGACAGTTCAAAAGAACATCATTTATTTGAAATATATATTTTTGCTTCATTATAAATGTTTTTACTTTTATCAATTTAATGCCTATTTGCTAAATAAAAACAGTCATTTCTATTAAATAACACACACCAAACATGTGAATGGTTGTATATCATGGTTTCTGCATATATTAAGGAGCATAACTGTTTTTCAACTGATAATAATCAGAAATGTTTCTTGAGCAGCAAATAATAATATTAGAATGATTTCTGAAGGATCATGTGACACTGAAGACGAGTAATGATGCTGAAAATACAGATTTGATCACAGGAATAAATTACGTTTTACAATATATTCATAAACATTTTAACTGATAATTACTTTTAAAATTGTAATTAAAATATAATTTATTTCTGTGATGGCAAAGCTGAATAAATAAATGCTTTTCTTTTTAACTTTTTATTCATCAATAAATCCTGAAAAAACTATCACAGATTCCCAAAAAATTAAGCAGCACAACTGTTTCCAACATCGATAACAACGGAGTATCTAATTAGTATATTATAATGATTTCTGAAGGATCATGTGACACTGAAGACGAGTAATGATGCTGAAAATTCAGCTTTGATCACAGAAATAAATTATATTTTGAAGTGTATTAAAATAGAAAACCATTTTATTTAATTTCATTATTTTTAATACTTCACAATATTTTTTTTCTTCTGTATTTTTGATCAAATAAATGCTGGCTTGATGAGCATAAGAGACTTATTTCAAGAACATTAAAAACATTAATGTGTCCAAACTTTTGACGAGCCCGGTCCCCTTGAACAAGCAGGCAGAACGCTTTCAGGCACACTGAATGATAGAAACAGAGGGGCACTGAGGAGATATACATGTATTACATTATATTGTTTGGTATGATTTTTATTTATAAAATCTTTGCCAAAATATGCTTTTATTTCTGTTAACGGTATGCTCCATGTTAATTGGGTAAATTAACTGAGAAATTGTCCAGCAACACTATATAACGATCCGTTTCAATTTCAGGTTCCACCTGAGAGCCGGGACTGTCAAACAGTAAGGTGAGTCCATTTTTTTGGTTTGTTTGTTTTTTTTAGTTTTCAGTGGAGTTTGAGTTATTCAAGCTATTTGAATGCCACAATTTATAATTGAGTATTGATAATAATAAGTGCCTGATAATGTTACAACTTGTGCTGTTCAAAACATACTGTTTGTTAGGGCCGATTGAGGCTTGCAGCTTTCTGGAGAAATGCTCCTTCAAATAACTTCACACTCATCCTGAACAATATACCTGTTATGACAGTCATAGTCATCTAGCAATGCTATAGTCTGTGTGTCATTTGGGTACAAACCCTTTTTCATCTCAAGTCGGTGATTAAAGGAAGTGTGTATGACACTGATGTCCCATGCACTAATTTCCACAGTGGAGCATGTTAATAACCTGTGACTGTTATGTGTAAGGCTTAAACATTGCCTTCCTTGCTTTGTAATACTAAATGAAACAAATACATTCATAACATATCTGTGTAATATGCAATTAGTTGTGTATTTTTTAATATATAAAACAGGTGGCACAGGTTCCCCTTGCTTTTCTTCTCTGTTATATCAGTTATTATACTTTGCACCTATGGGCAGTAAGCAGAATGAACATGATCTTTGTTACACACAAAGCAGGACAAAATTATTTGATTACAGGAAAATTAAAAAATGCTAACCATGGATAACATTTATGATATGGAAAAGAACTGGAAGTGAAAAATGCTTACTGATGCTCCAGAAGGAAACACGATACATTAAGGGGGTGAAAACTTTTAAACAGAATGAAGGTGTACATTTTTCTTATTTTGCCTAAATATTTTTTTCATTTAGTACTGCCCTTCAGAAGCTACAGAAGATACTTCCCAGACAGCAAGCAGTGTCGGCCCAGATCCGGCCCACATGGATTTCACGCGGGCCAGATGTGGGCCGAATCTGGGCCAACACTTTGTTGCTGTCTGGGTTACATGTTTCCCACAAGACAAAATAAGTTCAATTTATCATGATCTTCAAATTCAAAAAGTTTTCACCCCCTTAATGCATTATTTTTTTCTTCTGGAGCATCAGTGAGCGTTTAAACCTTCTGTAATAGTTGCATATGAGTCCTTCAGTTGTCCTCTGTATGATTTTGAGATCCATCTTTTCATACAGTCACTGCTGGAAAGTGTTCAAATACACAAAAATGTTGGAAAAGCACAGCATTTGTGGGAGCTGAAGGATTTTTCTGAAGAACAGCAGACGGTTTAACTGTTCAGAACAAACAAGGGACTCATGAGCAACTATCACTAAACAAAAACACACAGCTGTGGATCATTCAGGGAACAACACAGTATTAAGAATCAAGTGGATGTAAACAATGGGGTCATTTTTATAAATTCAACTTTTTTCTCTTGTGGACAATATGTAAATGTCTTATCCCTCTTATTTTGGTAAAATAATTAACATTTTGCAGATTCTGCAAGGTGTATGTAAACTTCTGACCTTATATGTGTGTTTGTGTATATATGTACTGTATGTATGTGTGTGTGTGTGTGTATAATATATTTAATATTAATATTTTAATATTAAAAAGATATTTAATCTTTTTTTTTTTCAGAGACAACGAAAAGAGGGGAACTGTCTTTAAAGCTGTGGAGTCAGATGGAGGGCTCGCATTTACCTCAAAAACGGCATTGCAGAAGACTCGAACAACTAGAACCAACTCAAGCACACAATGGTGACACACATTTGTAAGACCTTTCCCTGTGAATAAAATTTCACTGTGGTAATTATTCAGATTCTTCTCATTCTTATTGTGATGCACTGTTTTAAGCTTAGTGAATATTATGTACAGTAAGCACTAGAAGTAGAGACTTATACTACTTGGGGTAGTTTTAATTTAACTTTAATTTTGCTTTTGATGCAAAAATTATCAAAAGAAAAGATGTAGTGTAGTAAAAGATGTTTTGTTGTAATTCAATTGTTTTAATATGAATATTGTTTTAATAGTGTTCAGGACAGTAATTGTCTGTACATCTAAATCAGTTCTTTAAACTTTTTGTTGTCTAAGACCTTGATATTATACCTTAAGGAAAAAAAAAAAGATATTTAATTATGTATTATGTACCCAGACAGCAACATAGTTCTGGCCCAGATCCAGCCCACATCTGGCCCGTGTGAAATCCATGCGGGCCAGTTGTGGGCCGGATCTGGGCTGACACTCCTTGCTGTCTGGGTAAGATGCTTGTAATCATTGCTTTTAAAGGTATTTATCATTTCTACTTAAATAGTCATTATCTACTTGTATGATTTGTATTATCTGGGAACTGTACAAATACTGTGGCATATGGACATTACTCTTTTTATTTGTAACTTTTAAATGCAATACTCTTTTTAAATGCATTTTCTGTAAAGCTGCATTGGAATATGTATTGTGAAAAGCACTGTACAAATAAACAAATTGTGTTTGAATTCTAGATATGTATACAACTTATTTGTGTGTGTGTGTGTGTGTGTGTGTGTGTGTGTGTGTGTGTGTGTGTGTGTGTGTGTGTATGAAGGCATATATATATATATAAAAAATACACAAAATGAGCTGGCCCAGATCCGGCATGGTACTGGACCAGATCCTGCCCACATTTGGGCCGAATCACCATAAAGGAATCCGCATCTGGTCTGGAGCTGGCCCAGTTCTGGTCCAGATCTGGAAAAAACGGATCCATGCCGGTATTGGCCCGTTGTGCCAAAAGACACCGGCCCAAGTCCGTTATGCGGATCTGGTCCAGAATGTCTGATGGGTCTGGACCAGATCTGGCCCAAATGATTTTTGCTATCTGGGTTCCTTTTTCTCTTCCTTGTTCCCATGTTCCTTTATCAAATGATGATTCCTCCCCTTCACTCACTTCCTCTCTGCTTTCTAATAGTTTACTTCTATCTTTCACCATTTTATTGGCATCTTTAACTAATTTTTCTGTTTCTTTAATTTTCCTTCCTATTTCTGCGTCCATAGCCTCTGCTTGTGCTTCAATCTCCTTATCTTCTCTCCTCATTTCCTGTTTTTCCTTCATAATTTGCTTTCATCATTTCTAATGCTATGGGTGCCTGTTTATAACAATCTAAAGGTAAATATGCCTCACTCTTTTTATTTTGTCGCCCCTTTGGTCTTACTTCTGGTTCTTTTTGTTTTTCTTTCAACTCTATTTGTTCTTCCATTTGCATTTCTCCAGACACTTCTACAGTACCCTTAAGTATTGGGAACTGTTCCTCTGGGGGAAGATATGGGGGTGGTTTAGAAAACAACTCTTCTTTTTTCTTTGTCTCTTTGTCTGCCTCTTTTAGTATTTTTCTTGCCTGTTTTATACTTTTCATTGAGTCTTCTCCTTCCTTTTTGAACAAGGCTAGCATTTGTTTCTCTTTTTCTCTTTTTGCGTCTCTCTTTTCTCTCTTTTTACTGTTGCCTTTAGTTTTATGATTTTTTTATCAGAGTTTCCATTTCCATTATTTAATTTAGTCCATATACCCAAATTATACTCTACTATCTGAAGTAAATTAGTCTCCTAAACTTCCTAAATATTCTCTCCCTAAGTAACACAATATATGCAGTCAAATGTGTACGAAAAATCTACAATGCCAATATCTTGATCCAGTTTTTATTGACACAATTTTTTAAACACATTCACTCCTTCTAGTCCCTTCATTCACAGGGCTCATACACTTATCCTTTGTCCCCTTATTTATAGGGCTCATAGGCCGTTTCTCAATATGCGTTCTTGTCTGTACTTGTGTTCTTGTGGACTTGTGAAACGTCATCAGTCGTCACCCAAGTACTGTTCCAATTCAAAGTTCACATCTAGCCAATTACAGTTCAAATCCCCGGATGTGTTCTTGCTCTGCCCCCTTTATCAAGGATGCATCCAGAGGTGACTTGTGCGAACTTGAGGCAGCCAGGTATCCCAGAATGCATTTCGTATGGAGTCAATTTAATGCCGCATATATATGCAAATGAAAATAAAGTTTTGCAAAAGAAAATAAGTTTTGCAAAGAAAAATAAAGAATTGCAAAAGAAAATGAAGTATTGCAAAAAGAAAATAAGTTTTGCAAATAAAAATAAAGAATTGCAAAATAGATAAATAAAACGGAGCAAAAGCAATGATTTTGCAATACATATTTTCCATGGCCATATCTACTAATTTATTTGCAATGCAGCTTTTATTTTGCGTTTCAGTCAAGTTTGAGCTTGCGATACCGTTTTCCTTTGCGCTTCACGTTTCTGCGTCTCACTTTGTGGCGCTGTTTTGACATGGGGTGGAGTCAGGGGACGGGGCGTGTCCAACAGGCCTGGGCATGCCTCCCTGGAAGTGACGTCATCGGCCCGAGACGCAGATCACAGCTGATCCAGGCACCTTCACTGAGCAGAGGCATGCGGGCGGATCGTTTCCTTTTATTCACTAGCTTTAAAACATGCATGCTTTCATTTTATTAACAAATGTATATGTGTATTAGCAGCGTTTGCTCAAGTTAAAGAAGTTGTTAATATGAACATCTGCTGTTTATTTCTCTCAATGTGTGCACACTTTTATAGCATTAAAATGTGTACTGTTTCATCTGGTTAACTAAATGTGCATTAATAGTGCTTGTTTAAAATCTCTTAACCTGTGCACAGCGCTCTTTGTTTACATTAGTTCAGAGTTACTGCTAGTTTTAATGTAAAAGAATGCAATTAACTTCACAAACTATACATTAAAAAGGTCTAAGACTCAAGCTTCATATCCATCTCGACTTCGTTTTCATTTACATAACTCCTGGCATAAATTAAGAAATGACTGGCACTGGAAGTTTAAAACAAAATGAAGCTTGAGTCTTTTGGTTTAAATTTCTCGTGGCCACGAGATATTAATGGGTAAACAAACCAGCGTGACCATAGCAACCTGGGATTATCAGAGATGTATTTATTAATATTTTATTTTTAATTAAGAAATTATAAAAAAAAATACATTATTAAATTATTATATTAACACCACCACGGGGTAATTTTACCCATGGCTGTTTTTCAAATAGGTTACATAATATATTTTCAATTAAAAATATCGAAGTCTTACAGTCATTGACTTTTACTAAAATTGTGTTATTTACAATCCCTGTTTATTGTTTAAAAATTGTTTAGATAAAACCAGAACAAAATGGGGTATTTATACCTATAAGCGCCATCAGGACAAATTTACGCATAATTCCTGTCATCAAGTTCAAATGAAGATGTTTTAGATGTTTATTCCTCTACTCATAAATGTTCAAACTTTGGATTAAATATTAATTTGTGTTTGCAATTTTTTATCGTTTATGGTTCGCTACTGTGTTGCTTATTTTTTCCTGAAAAAAAAATCTGAACTATGATGTAATGAATGAAACAATTTTTATGATTACCCCAAGTTTATTGGTGTTGTTCTCTTATTCAAATGATAAATTATATATATATATTTATATATATAAACTGTGCAATTGAATTTGTCATTGTACATCTTTTGCAATGTGGTGAATTAGTATTGCTTATAATAGTCTATTTAGGGTGTTTTAGTCATTTAAATAACATGGGTTATCTTGAAACATTTTATTAGCTATAATATTACAACACCCAAATGTGTATTTATTTCCTCGTAATTCTCGTTGTCATTGCAGACTGGTTTATATTCATCATTAAGAAAAGTGATTAGTGTAACCTGCTTAAAAATAGCTGTGACCTTAAAACAACAGGACAAAAACATAGCTGATGACTAAAAATAATAATTTTATGACTCTAGACATTGTGAAGACAGTGGCATAATACAGTGACATACTACGTTTTTAGCCATATCAAAACAGTAGTCATGGCATGGGTGAATTTGACCTGCTGGCGCTTTTAGGTATACAGCGACCTCTGGTGGTTGAAGTGTTAATCATAGGCTACGTACTGGACTGTATTGCGATGTAGACAACATTCAAATTAAGTTTATTATGAATAAATGTTACATAAAGTATAATAAAATAGGCCGACAAGAAAACATTTTTATCCATCCCACAAGTCTTGTAAGTCCATGTATTTTATTAGTATTAGTAATATTTTTATATTCGTTGTTATGTATTTGATTTATTTTCCCTTCATTTCGATCTCTTAACGTTCAGGGCTGTATAATAATAATAATGATAATAATAATAATAGCCTAATATACACATATATTACATAAAAAGACACGATCAACGGACTGTGGGATGGATAAATATATTTGATCAGTCTCTGATAATCCCAGGTTGCTATGGTCACGCGGGTTTGTTTATGCATGATTAAACTCATGGCCATGACATACAGTATTATCACGTTCCACGACTTAATATCTCGTGGCCAAGACAAAACTAAACCAAAATGACTTTTTAATCTTTTTTTAAACTTCCAGTGCCAGTCATTTCTTAATTTATGCCAGGAGTTATGTAAATGAAAAACGAAGTCGAGATGGATATGAAGCTTGAGTCTTAGACCTTTTAATGATGTATAGTTTGTGAAGTTAATTGCATTCTTTTACATTAAAACTAGCAGTAACTCTGAACTAATGTAAACAAAGAGCGCTGTGCACAGGTTAAGAGATTTTAAACAAGCACTATTAATGCACATTTAGTTAACCAGATGAAACAGTACACATTTTAATGCTATAAAAGTGTGCACACATTGAGAGAAATAAACAGCAGATGTTCATATTAACAACTTCTTTAACTTGAGCAAACGCTGCTAATACACATATACATTTGTTAATAAAATGAAAGCATGCATGTTTTAAAGCTAGTGAATAAAAGGAAACGATCCGCCCGCATGCCTCTGCTCAGTGAAGGTGCCTGGATCAGCTGTGATCTGCGTCTCGGGCCGATGACGTCACTTCCAGGGAGGCATGCCCAGGCCTGTTGGACACGCCCCCGTCCCCTGACTCCACCCCCATGTCAAAACAGCGCCACAAAGTGAGACGCGCAGAAACGTGAAGCGCAAAGGGAAAACGGTATCGCAAGCTCAAACTTGACTGAAACGCAAAATAAAAGCTGCATTGCAAATAAATTAGTAGATATGGCCATGGAAAATATGTATTGCAAAATCATTGCTTTTGCTCCGTTTTATTTATCTATTTTGCAATTCTTTATTTTTATTTGCAAAACTTATTTTCTTTTTGCAATACTTCATTTTTCTTTGCAAAACTTATTTTCTTTTGCAAAACTTTATTTTCTTTTGCATATATATGCGGCATTAAATTGACTCCATAATTTCGCACCAATCAGCGAGCGTTAAAGGCGGAAAATTTTCAAAAATGTACTGTTATTGTGTCATGAAATTCCGTTCTAAGAGTATTTCAGGCGAGAATGTAGTTGTTTAAAACTCAAATCTGCGGTTTATTTATAAAGATAGTGCCTATTTGAAAATTGGTTTTGCCGATTTCGGAGACGTGAGCTCCACGCGATCACCGGGCGCTCAGTGCTCATGTATCCGCCGAGAGCTAATCCTTCTGACATTTGCCGCTGGCTCTGATGTCTCTGTAGTGGTTAAACATGAGGTAAAATTTGTTTTGGGTACATCTAACAGACAATCTTTGGTCTCATGACTCTATTATTTCTTCCAGGTCATATCGTTTTGGCTGAGCACAAAGTTATGTTTCATAAATTATTTATTTATTAATTGTAATACAGCGCTTACTTTGTTAACGTGACTGAATTGCTTGCTTTTGTCTTTATTTCCTATTACATAAGTCTCTTATACTTTTATGATGGCTATTATTGTTCATTAAAACTGACATTTAACAAAAAAGGCAGAGTTGTGCTTGTCATATTTCATTTTATTATACATAGTGAATCAGAGTATATGTGCACATATTACCTAAACCACGTATTAATGTTTTATATTTTTTAAATGAAAACGAAAAGAGGGTTGTGTTTTATATTTTGAAGAAAACGAAAAGGCAGTGGTGTTTGATATAATTTCGTTTTATTGTAATGTGTGTACACGTTGCATGAACCACATTTTTGTGGCTATTAATATTTTAAATGAAACAGAAAAGAGGCAGTGGTCTTTATCGTATTTCGTCGTATTGTAATACAGTTTAGATAACTTAGTTAAGTTAAGTTAAGTCGTGACGTATTGTCAAGTATGGTGACCCATACTCGAAATGGTGCTCTGCATTTAACCCATCCAAGTGCACACACACAGCAGTGAGTAGTGAACACACACACACACACACACAGTGAACACACACCCGGAGCAGTGGGCAGCCTTACTCCAGCGCCCGGGGAGCAATTAGGGGTTCGGTGCCTTGCTCAAGAATGATCATGGTATCAAAGGTGGAGAGAGTGCTGTTCATTCACAATCCCCACCTTCAATTCCTGCAGGTGCGATCTGACTGACATTATCAAGTATGCTGCTGTTCCAGTTGCAGAATTACTGGACTTGTGTCTTCCCGTCCTCGGGAGTGCGAACTCCCGAGTCGAACTTGCGAAGTCCGAACTACCGAGGACGCAAGTCAGAACTTCGTATTGAGAAACAGCCATGCATTCATTCATCCCTCTCAGGTGCGGCACGAGCTGCATCCACCTCTGCCAGGTCACACTTAATGACGGTCCAGGAGGGGTGCGCAGCTCCTGCCCACCTGATACGGAATTTATTTTTTCATACAACCATAGTCATTCACACAGACACAGACACTAAAACAGACTACACTACACTCTTCCTGAGTGACCTGTCAGTTCTACTCGCTCTTTCACTGATACACTTCCTCAACACAGTAAAAAAGCAGTACGCTGCAGGTATTTTTGCCTACCTGTGCAGACCTCTGTGTGCTCTATTTCTCTTTTTTCACCTAAACAGAGTGGTATCCGTAGGACTTTGCGCGCGTCAGAGTCCACCCAAAGTGATCGTCCACCCTGTTGCTCCTTTCCAGCCCCATGCTGGGCGCCAATTTGTGGTGGTTCCTGCTTTTTCTACGAAGAATCACTCTTGAAGTCTTGGGGTTTTGATGCCAGAAGATAGGCTTTATTTCTCAGAGACAATGAAGCCGAGAAGACACTGCAGTGAATTCTCCAGAATCTCCTTCTACAACCTCTTTTATATAGTTTTTTTGCTCTAGGTGTGTTCAATACATTGTATACATGTTTGTTATGAGATCACGATGCAGTCAGGAGGCCTTAATTTTATGTTCCGTGACAGTGAGGGCCCATCATATGTTTTGCCTAAAGGAAAAACATGACAAGCAGCTTCACCCTGTCTGCACTTCTCATACAGATTTCTATACACGCAGGCAACTTACACATGATTATAATAGTAGAATAAGTTGCTACATAAATGGTTATATTCACATTGATTATACTTGAATCGTTTATATTTTGAATAATAAAACTCTTCGTCAACAGCAGCGAGGGAAGGAAGTAATCATCAGAATGTAAGTTCTTTGAGAATGTGTGCATTGTTTATTACAAGTTGTGTTTTCATTTAAATGTAGCAATGTACACAGCTGTTCAAAATATTGAAATATATTTTAAAATATAATTTATTTCTGTGATCAAAGCTGGATTTTCAGCATCATTACTCCAGGCTTCAGTGTCACATGATCCTTCAGAAATCATTCTAATATGCTGATTTGCTGCCCAAGAAACCTTTATGATTATTTTCAATGTTGAAAACAGTTGTGCTGCCCAATATTTTTGTCTACACCAGTGTTTCCCAACCTTTTTTCTGCCACTGCACAGTTTTGACCTGTAAGAAATCCCACGGCACAATTAAACATTGCGTCATCAGAGTTGGTATTTTGGCTTTATATATGATCAGACAAAATCATACTCAGATGGAGTTAACAAGGTTTTTGATGTGTGATTGACAGAGATCTGTGTTTTCTCCATCATTAGAACGGCCGCATCTGAGACAGTAAATTAATAGCATCACATTTTCATCAGTTTTTTTCTTTGGGAAGACATTAATAGCAAGGATGCATAAAATTGAATTAAAGTGATAGAAAAGACTTTTATTACGTTAGAAAAGATTAGATTTTTTTTTTTTACTTTTTTTTGTTGTTGTTGAATGTTTTGAACTTGTATTGATAAAATAATCATGAAGAAAAATATCATGATTTACATAGAAATATTAAGTAGCACAACTGTTTCCAACACTGACTACGTTTACATGTGCACAAATAATGTGATTATTTCCAATAATCAGAGTAAGGACTTAATCACATTATGATGTTTACATGTCAAGAGCAAAGCTCTTCACTCCTGTTTATATGTGATTTCCATTATTCGTATTATTTGAATTGTGGTAATTTTTGTACCGCCATTATTCACATAACATTACCCCACTGCACAGCACAAATGATGGACTCAGAAAGAGTAGGTGTGTTACTGGCTGCTGTTTTAAGTTATGTCTAATGCACAACATGTTTGTATTCCATGCTTTTTCGCCACCATAGCAAAGTGATGGCAATGCCACTTCAGCTGGGTTTGCCTACACTGGATGAGGGTAAGGAGCAGAAACTGGTGGCAGCAAGATTTTAGCCATTCGGCTCTCCAGAAATGCAAAGCTTTCTTTCCCATCAAATATGAAGAGAGACTTAAGAGACAGGGAGAGATATTATTGTGTCTGTTTGGAAAGAAATCTGTGAAAGACTTAATTAGATTTGGCCTTGAATCACATCACACATGCAAATGCTCTCACACACATGTAAATATACATACACTCACACATTCAAGGTGCTCAATTTTCCACATTCCACATTCCACATCTCTGTTTAAATGATACAGTTTCAGGTGTTCTTTACAGTTACTCTTTACAGAAGATGAGTGTTCATTTAAGAGACCAATGAGAACATTTCAGTAACAGACTCTCACAATTATATATCCTCATAATTATCTCACAATGTTGAAATTTTGTTGCATCATTTATTGTTTATGTTTTTGCCTTGCCATCAGTTGTGTCAGTTATTTACAGTATGCACTGTAACCATTCATCTGTGAGACAAATCAGTTTTATACATCAAACTCAGCACACTAAAAAATGAAATGAAATGATTTGAAAAAACACCCCATACCCGCCCTGAACACCTCTCCACACAACCATTAAGACCTCCAGCAACCCCCCTCTCTCCCACACCTGCAATTCAGATCAGCGAAGACAAGGTGTGCCAGGTCTTCTGGAAGCAGAAGAGGAAGAAACCGTAACAACAGTGGAGTCATTCAGGTTCCTGGGCACCACCATCTCCCAGGACCTGAAGTGGGACATTCACATAGACTCTATTGTTAAAAAGGCCCAGCAAAGGTTGTGTTTCCTTCGCCAGCTGAGGAAGATCAACCTGCCACAGGAGCTGCTGAAACAGTTCTACTCCGCCATCATTGAATCTGTCCTCTGCACTTCAATAACTGTCTGGTTCAGCTCAGCTACCGAATCTGACCTCAGAAGACTACAGAGGGTAGTCCGGACTGCTGAGCGAATCATTGGTACAACCCTCCCCACTCTCCAAGAACTGTACTCATCCAGAGTGAGCAAAATCACTCTGGACCCCTCACATCCAGCACACTCCCTCTTTGAACTGTTGCCGTCTGGTCGAAGTTACAGAGCTCTGAGCACCAGAACGGCCAGCATAGGAACAGTTTCTTCCCTCAGGCAATCCATCTCATTCAACACCTGACAATAATTGTGGAACACACAGCACTCTTATACACTTAGTTATCTAACACACATACTTAGTTTACATTTCGAATTTGCACATAATATACCTGAACATGCAAAACTGTCTATTGTAATACACCTGTACATACAACTGTCAGTTTGTATACTGTTATTCCCTATTTACTTGTTCTATTTTTTATTCTTTTATTATCAATAATAAAAGAATAAAAAATATTATTCTGATTCCGATTCTGATTTTGAAAACAGGTGTGGTTAAGTTTAATGACTTTGTGAATTGAGTTTAATGAGTGTAATGAGTTTAAGACTTTTTCTAATAAATAGTTCTACTGTTTCTCTACATTCACGTTAATTCATTGTCATTTCCACAAGAGCCTGTCATTTCCACCACCACCCTGTCATTTCCATCACCACACACATTTTTAAAAAATATTTAAAAAGTTCTCATCACACATTAAAAATCTATCCACAATTTATGAGACCATGCTATACGTAATATAAAAATTCAAGTTATTTATTTTCTAATAAGCTCTTACCCAAACCAATATTAAATTTCAGAATGTGACAGGTGTACAGTTCAGCATTTGGTCCTTTGGGCAGTTAATTCATCTCATTGACAAATGTATAATTATTGTACATTGTGTAAAAACATAAAACTAGTTACAAAAATGATCTTAGACAATTCTTGAGTGGCATAAGTTATTCTATTTTTAAATAATAGCTGTATATTGAGATGTTCTGAGATGTCTAATATGTTCATTGCAGGTCAGAAAAAAATTAAAATATGAACAATTTCTCTTGTAATATAAGTTTGTCCTCTTACAGACCTAAAAACTAGACAAATTATTTAAGAAACTGTGTTACGTGACTTTTGAACAAGGTTTTTTTATTCAACTTCACGAGGCTAAAAGTGCCCATAGTTGAAGAAACGCCCATATGAGAATAATCATGTGACACTGAAGACTAGAGTAAAGGCTACTGAAAAATTCAGCTTTGCCTCACAGGAATGAAATACATTTTAAAATGTATTAGAAAAACTTACTTTAAATTGAAAAAAATATTTTACAATATTACTGTTTTGTACTGTAATTTTGATCAAATAAATATATTCTTGGTGAGCAGAAGAGATTTCTTTCGAAAAACCCATAAATATTCCAGATTTTTTAACTGGTTGTGTACATACATTAGCAACATTAACACGATGAAATCCTCCCTTTCAGCTGCCAGAGAAGGATATTGATAGTGCAGGCTCAGGATGGCGAAGAGGAGGAAGAACACCTTTAACATAATTTTCTCATACCTTTGCCATGTGTTATATTAAAAACAATAAACCTGACTACAATAATATGGTAAATTTTATTAAAAGTTTGCAAGGAGCCTCTTACTCTGCACTAGAGGAACTCTTTGCTGAGGAGGAAGCTTGTTCTACAGCAAAACACTGCATCAAACCTCCATGAAAAGATGAAGAGTGAAGTGTCACCCTCCTGTCCTTCCCTCAGAAGAGCCTGCCTTCTGCTACTGGGGTAAGAAGGACACTCTTCTTCTTCTCTCACAGCCGTCCAGCACCTAACTCTGCCTCCTCAGCACTGTCTGAAAGAGTCTTCTCCACAGTCAGTAATCACAGATCACAGATTCTCCATAGAAATTCAACATGCTCATTTTCCTAAACAAAAACTGTTTATGTTTTTTGGGGTGGGCCAAATTATACAGGAGTGATGCTAGAAATCTCTATATTATTCATTTTACATATCTTTACTCTTTATGAATGTTATTTCTTTTATCTTCTGAGAAGCTCAAGAACTATGGTTCTTTGGTAATTGTAAAATTGTTTAGGTTTATCTTCTGATAGTGAAGCAGTATTAAAGCACATCGTCACAAGATATTCATCACCAGGGGGGGGGTCGTATCTGCGAGTCATCTGTGTCACGTCACCTGTAGCATTTTTTTCCCCTGTTGGCAAAGGAATGGACCCGCCCTACACTGCCTCTGATTGGCTTACCTTAATGTTCTTTCCCTCATCCAATCAATCTCACTCCTGAAGCCTAACTTTTAGACGCTGCAGGCAACTATCCATATTTCCAGAGGCTACGTAAAACGTGAAGGAACAAGCTAATTTTGGTTCGTCACCGTTTGTCACCGTTTGCACCCCTGCTTGTTGTTTAATACACTTGGCCAAAATCTCAAATGAACCGCTTATGCACAGGATATTTAAAACGTACAAAAGACAGCAAATAACTAATTCTTCTCCACTCTTCAAACACACTGAAACATTAGCCTCTGGTGGGGGTCACATTCTCCACTAAGGCCCGGTATGCATCTAACTCCCTGCAGCACTGACTTTCCTCAGCTGTGACCATGGCCTCGCATTTACCACACAGACACTTAATGAATAGCTTCAGTCTGTTGTGCTGCTAAGAGGTTTGTGTTTGTAGCTCCATGTACCTTCACTTTTTATTGAATCTCTACCTTACTTTCACTCCCTTTTGTCAAGTCAAGTCACCTTTATTTATATAGTGCTTTTAACAATACAGATTGTGTCAAAGCACTTAACAGTATCAAATTAGAGGATAGAGTGTCAGTAATGTATAATGATAAGATTAAACACTCAATTTTCAATTTTCAGTTAAAGGCATTTCATTATTGAATTCAGAGATGTCACTGTCTAGCTCAGTTTAGTTTAAATATTATCTGTGCAATCAAATCGGCGATAATCGCTAGAAATTAAGTGTCCCCAACTGAGCAAGCCAGAGGTGACAGCGGCAAGGAACCAAAACTCCCTCTGTGACAGAATGGAGAAAAAAAACCTTGGGAGAAACCAGGCTCAGTCGGGGGGCCAGTTCTCCTCTGACCAGACGAAACCTGCAGTTAAAAAGTTTATATTTCTATTTTAATTTTGTTGCAATTTCTAACAATAGTAGTATTATGTAGTTAGGTATTTTATTATATTTTAGTTATTTTGTTATTTTTTATTTTTTTTGTCTAAAGTGATAATATATAACTTAATTCCCACTACATTTCTGGTGTTATCTTTCAAACTAATCTAACTAATTTGATCGTTCGCTTTTAAAACGAGTGCAGCTTGCTAGCCCGTTAGCTTGTCACTCGCGGTTCCATTTGCGTTTCTATTCGCGCCTATTATTATTTTATTTTATTATTTTTTTTATTTATTTATTTTTTCCTCGCTCCATTTTTCACGAGCTCATCAAACAACAGTGGTAAGTGGTAAGTTAAGTTGGTATCATTCAAGATTTTAGAACTAGAGACATGCATCCAAACTTTAGTTTGGGCACCATACAGACTTTATTAAAGAATTTTCTGATCTTCTATCGGAGTTAGTGCTGACTGCTAATAAAGTCCTAATCGTTGGTGATTTTAATATCCATGTTGATAATGAAAGAGATTCGTTGGGATCAGCATTTATAGACATTCTAAACTCTATTGGTGTTAAACAACATGTGTCAGGACCTACTCATTGTCGAAATCATACTCTAGATTTAATACTGTCACATGGAATTGATGTCAGTGGCATTGAAATTTGGCAGCAGAGCGATGATATCTCAGATCATTATCTAGTCTCCTGTATATTCCATATAGCTAAAGCTGTAAAGCCAACTCCTTGTTACAAATATGGTAGAACCATTACCTCTACCACAAAAGACTGCTTTATAAATAATCTTTCTGATTTATCTCAGTTCCTCAGCATATCAAATAGCTTAGAACAACTTGATGATGTAAATGAAACTATGGACTCTCTTTTCTAGCACGTTAGATGTGGTTGCTCCTTTACGCTTAAGGAAGATTAAGGATAAGAGTCCAACACTGTGGTATAATGAGCACACTCACGCCCTAAAGAGAGCAGCCCGGAAAATGGAGCGCAGCTGGAGGAAAACTAAACTAGAGGTATTTCGTTTAGCTTGGTGGGAAAGTACCCTATCCTACAGAAAAGCATTAAAAACTGCTAGATCTGATTACTTTTCGTCTCTTCTAGAAGAAAACAAACATAACCCTCGGTATTTATTCAATACAGTGACTAAATTAACGAAATTAACGAATCAAGCATCAACAGTTGTTGGCATTTCCCAAGAGCATAGCAGTAATGACTTAATGAATTACTTCACTTCCAAGATCAATACTATCAGAGATAAAATTGTATCCTTGCAGCCGTCAGCTACAGTATCGCATCAGATAGCGCACTATAGATCCCCTGAGGAACAATTCCATTCATTCTCTACTGTGGGAGAGGAAGAATTGTATAAACTTGTTAAATCATCTAAACCAACAAAATGTATTGTAGACCCAATTCCATCTAAACTACTAAAAGAGCTGCTTCCAGAAGTCATAGATCCTCTTTTGGCTATTATTAATTCATCATTGTCATTAGGATATGTCCCCAAAACCTTCAAATTGGCTGTTATTAAGCCTCTCATTAAAAAACCACAACTTGACCCCAAAGATCTAGTTAATTACAGACCGATCTCAAATCTCCCTTTTCTGTCAAAGATACTAGAAAAGGTAGTATCCTCACAATTATATTCCTTCCTAGAGAAAAATGATATCTGTGAGTAATTCCAGTCAGGATTTAGATCGTATCATAGTACTGAGACTGCTCTCATTAGAGTTACAAATGACCTGCTTCTATCATCTGATCATGGTTGTATCTCTTTATTAGTTCTAATGGATATTAGCGCTGCGTTCGACACTATTGACCACAACATTCTTTTGAATAGACTAGAAAACTTTGTTGGCATTAGTGGAAGCGCCTTAGCATGGTTCAAATCATACTTATCTGACCGCCATCAGTTCCTAGCAGTGAATGAAGAGGTATCATATCGATCACAAGTGCAGTATGGAGTACCTCAAGGCTCAGTACAAGGGCCGTTACTTTTCACGCTTTACATGTTTACCCTTGGGAGATATTATCAGGAGACATGGTGTTAGCTTTCACTGTTATGCTGATGATACTCAGCTCTATGTTTCTTCGCGGCCCGGTGAAACACACCAAATTGAGAAACTAACGGAATGCATAGTCGATATAAAAAGCTGGATGACGAGTAATTTTTTACTGCAAAATTCTGAAAAAACAGAGGTGTTAATTATCGGACCTAAAAACCCCACATGTAATAACTTAGAACATTATCTAACACTTGATGGCTGCTCTGTCAATTCTTCTTCATCAGTCAGGAACCTAGGTGTGCTGTTTGATAGCAATCTTTCATTTGAAAGCCATGTTTCTAGCATCTGTAAAACTGCGTTTTTTCATCTCAAAAGCATATCTAAATTGCGACCAATGCTCTCAACGTCAAATGCAGAAATGTTAATTAATGCGTTTATGACCTCAAGGTTAGACTATTGTAATGCTTTATTGGGTGGTTGTTCTGCACGCTTGATCAACAAACTACAGTTAGTCCAAAATGCAGCAGTTAGAGTCCTTACTAGAACCAGGAAATATGACCATATTAGCCCGGTTCTGTCAACACTGCACTGGCTCCCTATCAAACATCGGATAGATTTTAAAATCTTGTTAATTACTTATAAAGCTCTGAATGGTTTAGCTCCTCAGTACTTGAGCGAGCTCTTATCACATTATAGTCCTCCATGTCCAATGCGTTCTCAAAACTCTGGCCGTTTGATAATACCTAGAATATCAAAATCGACTGCGGCAGATCCTATTCCTATTTAGCACCCAAACTCTGGAACAATCTACCTAACACTGTTCGGGAGGCAGACACACTCTGTCAGTTTAAATCTAGATTAAAGACCCATCTCTTTAGCCTGGCTTACACATAACACATTAATACGCTTCTATTATTCAAATCCGTTAAAGGATTGTTAGGCTGCATTAATTAGATCAACCGGAACCGGGAACACTCCCCATAACACACAATGTATTCGTTACATCGTAAGTAGAATGGCATCTACGCTAATATTTGTCTGTTTCTTTCCTATTCTGTTTATCATTCCGTATCCGATCAGATGGTGGATTAGCACCAAGAGATGATGTCTACAGCCCTGATCGTCAGCGGAGACCAGGACACCCAGATGACCCCCAGAGACATATCCCCAGCGAAAACTAGGTTCCGATTGTTTGGGTTCCGGGGCGCGGCTCTGCTGCAGACCCAGTGCTTCACGCGTTTGTTACTATTTTTTTGTTTTGTCGTGTTCGACAGTTGTTGTTGTTGTTTTTTTTATTATTATTATTTTTAATATTGTTGTTTTCTAAACATGAATACTCGCTGGTTTCTGGCTTGGTTGGCGGTGTGCCTGGTCGTGTTTGTGGTCGCGGCCGGCTCGGGCGCGAGTGTGGTGGCTGGCGTCCTCATCTACACGCGGGAGGAGCTTCTGTTACTCTTATCCCAGTCTCGATTTTGTAAGTCGTGAATTGATTTACCAGAAGACTGCTACAAATTGGTGAGGAAATCGAGGATAAATGATCAAGAGCGTTTTCCTAAGAAACGAGGATCAAGAGGAGGGGTCCGTCAAAGGACTAAAAGAAGAGGTTTTAAACCCCCCTTAATTCATGCGTTTATGTTATTATTCAATCACCTTATCAAATGTGCGTTCATTGAGGAATAAAATGGATGAATTGGCAGCTAAAATCAACTATGACAGAGACTTTAGGCAAAGTCATCTGTTATGTTTTACAGAGACTTGGTTAAGAGAAGATATACAGGACATTGCTTTAAATGGCTATACAATGATCAGAGCCGACAGAGACAACGTCACATCTCGTAAGTCCGTGGGAGGAGGTCTGTGCTTTTTTGTGCATAACAAATGGGCAACGCATTTTCGGATTAATGAACAAGTATGTACCACAGACTATGAACTCATGTCAGTGTCTTTTAGACCTTTTTATTTGCCCCGGGAATTTGGACGGATTACTGTCATTTTAACATATGTCACAGGCCCGAATAACGAAGAAGCTGCAAACAAAATAACAGAGAGTTATAATGACGCTTTGACTCGCTCATTACATTTACATTTAGTCATTTTGCAGACGTTTTTATCCAAAGCGACTTACAATTTGGGGAACACATGAAGCGATTCATCTTGAAGAGGCAATCCGACAAACGAAGTGCTTGTAACACCAAGTCTCAGGCATTGTTTAAATAAGTACCAGCTAGCAAGGGAAGGAATAAATAAGGAGAAAGAGTTTTTTTTTTATTTTTTTTTTTATGTGTAGGTTGAAGTCAAGTAGTGTCGAAAGAGATGAGTTTTCAGCTGTTGTTTGAAGATTGACAGGGATCCAGTACTCCGAATATGGGTGGGAAGATCATTCCACCAGCAAGGAATGGTGAACGAGAATGTTCTGGAGAGTGATTTTGAGCCTCTTTGTGACGGTATCACGAGGCGTCGCTCACTAGCAGATCTCAGACTTCTGGAGGGGATGTAGATTCTTAATAGTGAGTGCATGTAGGCGGGTGCTGAGCCTGTGGTTGTTCTATGAGCAAGCATCAGTGTCTTGAACTTGATGCGAGCTGCGATTGGTAGCCAATGCAATGAGATAAAGAGAGGTGTAACATGGGCTCTTTTGGGTTCCTTGAAGACCAGTCGTGCCGCCGCATTCTGAATCATTTGTAGAGGTTTGACTGTGTTTGATGGAAGTCCAGCCAGAAGAGCATTGCAGTAGTCCAGCCTAGAAATGACAAGGGCCTGGACAAGAAGTTGTGCAGCATGCTCTGTCAGAAAGGGCCTGATCTTTCTGATGTTGTGTAGTGCAAACCTGCAAGATCGAGCAGTCTTTGCAATGTGGTCTTTGAAGGTCAGCTGGTCATCAAAGATTACACCAAGATTTCTGACCGAAGTTGATGGGGTAATTGTTGATGAACCTAACTGGATCGTGAAGTCATGCTGTAGAGTCGGAGCGGCGGGAAAGACAAGAAGCTCAGTCTTTGCCAGGTTGAGCTGGAGGTGATGATCTTTCATCCATGCCGAGATGTCCGCCAGGCAACCTGAGATCCTTGCAGCTACCGTTGGATCATCTGGTTGAAAAGAGATAGAGCTGTGTGTCATCAGCATAGCAGTGGTAGGAGAATCCATGTGCCTGTATGATGGGACCCAGTGATGTAGTGTATGTGGAGAAGAGGAGGGGTCCAAGAACCGATCCCTGAGGAACCCCAGTGACCAGTGTATGTGCTTTGGATACCTCCTCCCAGGCCACCCTGAAAGACCTACCAGTGAGATAGGATTCAAACCAGCGAAGTGGAATTCCAGCGATGCCCAGTGATGAGAGTGTGGAGAGGAGTATCTGATGATTGACAGTGTCAAACGCGGCAGATAGATCCAGCAGAATGAGGACTGATGATTTGGAATGGGCTTTTGCAATTCGCAGGGCTTCAGTGACCGAGAGAAGTGCAGTCTCAGTTGAATGGCCACTCCTGAAACCTGACTGTTTAGCGTCCAGTTTGTTGTTCTGTGAAAGAAACAATGAGACCTGGTTGAAGACAACACGTTCAAGTGTTTTCGCTATGAATGGAAGGAGAGAGACAGGTCTATAGTTTTCTATAAGAGAAGTGTTTAATGTAGGTTTTTTGAGCAGTGGGGTTACCCGAGCCTGCTTGAACACAGTGGGGAAGATGCCTGTGAGGAAGGATGTGTTGATGATGTGTGTGAGTGTCGGTAAGAGCGTGGGAGAGATTGCTTGCAGAAGGTGTGAGGGGATTGGGTCAAGAGGACATGTTGGAGGATGGTTGGAGAGGAGAAGTTTGATACTTCAGCCTCCGTCAGGGGACAGAAGGAGAAGATGGGAGGTTTAGCAGTGGATGTGGTTGGTTGGGGGTCCTGTGTGCGTGGAGGTGAGAACTGATCACTGATCGATCTAGTTTTGTCTGTAAAAAAAGTAGCAAAGTCATCAGCTGTAATAGAAGTGGTGGGAGGTGGTGGAGGGGGACAGAGGAGAGAATTAAATGTTCTGAAGAGATTACGCATGTCTGGAGCGCTGTTGATCTTGTTGTGGAAATGTGAGGATTTGGCAGTGTGGACATCAGCAGAGAAAGATGAGAGCAGAGACTGATACCTACTCAGGTCCGACGGGTTGTTTGATTTGTGCCATTTTCTCTCTGCCACTCTGAGTTTAGTCCGATGTTCACGAATAACATCAGATAACCAGGGGTTAGAAGGGGCAGTCCGTGCTGACCTAGAGGAGAGAGGACAAATGTCGTCTAGACAAGAAGTTAAGGTAGAGCATAAAGTTTCAGTAGCTGCGTTTACATCCAGAGATGAGAAATGGGTAGATGAGGGAAGAGAGGAGGATACTACAGAGGAAAGATGGGAAGGAGAAAGGGAGCGCAGGTTTCGTCTAAAAGTAACCAGTAGGGGGGTTGGTGGCACATGGGTAGCAAAATGTAGTGTAAATGTAATGAAGAAATGGTCCGAGATATGTAGCGGTTGTACCAGAATGTTATCTGCAGTACAGTACTCATCTGATCAGCCAATTTTAATTCTTGGAGATATGAATTTATGTGATCTATCAAGCTATTTGCCCACCCTTCATCAGTATGTGGACTGTCCTACGCGATCAACACGCATATTGGATAAATGTTTTGGCAATATAGTTGATGGATATAAGGCTGTGTGTCGCCCTCCTTTGGGGAGATCAGATCACAATATCATACATCTGTTACCTAAATACCGAGCTAAGTTTAAACAAGAGAAACCAGTGACTAAAGAGATACAGCTGTGGACAGATCAGAGTAAAGAAGAACTTAGAGACTGTTTTGAGGACACAGAGTGGCAATTGTTCTTTGATGCATGTGAAGATGTACATGAGATCACTGACACCATTACATCTTATATAAGTTTTTGTGAAAGTAATTGTGTTAAGACTAAAACAATTCAAATGTATTCAAATAATAGGTTATGGTTTACTAAAGATCTTAAAATGAGTTTAAATGAGAAAAAAGTAGCCTTTTTAAATGGTGATAAGGAACTGGTTATAGACAAAAGGAAGGAATTTAGGGGTCTAATTAGGAAAGTTAAATTAGCATATAAGGATAAGATTGAAAATAGGTTATATACAGGCAATGCTAAGAAGGCATGGGAAGGGCTTAATAGTATTATGGGAAGAGAGAAGAAGAAACAGGTGTGTTCCTTACAAGGTGCATATTTTGTAGAAGATTTAAATGTTTTGTTTTACTAGATTTGATAGGGGGGATTGTACTACCGAATGTGAGAGAATATGTTTTATTATTCCGGCATATGAGCCTATTAAACTTAAGGAGTATGAAATAGCAGTCAGTCTTGCTAGCATTAAGCCAAATAAATCACCTGGCCCAGATGGGCTAAAGGGCCGTGTGTTAAAGGATTGTGCTTTCCAACTAACTAGTGTCCTTACCCGATTGTTCCAGCTCCTGTTAAATTGTAGAGTGGTTCCAAATTCATGGAAACAAACAAAGATTGTCCCAGTACCTAAAATATATAATGCCAATCAGTTAAAAGATTTTAGACCGATTGCTTTAACATCCATGTTAGGTAAATGTATGGAACGAGTACTAATAAGGCATATTTGGAATGGTGTGGTTAAAGATTTGGACCCCCTTCAGTTTGCTTATAGGGGAAAGAGGGGCACCGATGATGCTGTTATAACCTTATGTGATTTTGTAGCTGAACACATTCAGATGACTACAAATTATGTTAGGATTTTATTTATAGATTTTAGCTCAGCTTTTAATTCGATTCGGATTGATATTCTTTTGCAAAGATTAATTAACTTAGGGGTGAATGGTGATCTTATTTGGTGGATTAAAGACTTTCTTTTAAATCGTCCTCAAAAAGTAGTTGTTAATGATATGGTGTCAAAGACAATTATTGTAAATACAGGAGTTCCACAAGGAACTATTTTATCACCCTTACTTTTCTCATTGTATACAAATGAATCTAAGATACAGGATTCAGATTTTAATTTATTTAAATATGCGGATGATATGGCACTTTGTTGGCCGATTGTGTAAAGTTGGAATAGAGGGAGAAAAAGCGGTATTATAGTTATATAAACTTGCTTCAAAATTGGTGTAAATTGAGTTCATTGGAGATAAATGTAAACAAAACCAAGGAATTGGTCATTAGTAGGAATAAATCAGATTTTATTGAAGGGTTAGAAACTCTGATACTTGATGGACATCAAATAGAGAAGGTTGGAAGTTTTAAATATTTAGGAACATTCATAGACAGTAAATTGATATTTGCTGGTAATGTGGAGTATGTTTTTAAAAAAGCAATGCAGAGATTACATCTTATTAGGAGGTTACAACATTTTGGAGTGAGTCAACATATTTTAGAGATGGTTTATAAGAATCTTGTTGAGAGTGTTGTATGTTTTAATATGACCATGTGGTATGGATTATTGCCAGTTAAAGAAAAGCAAAAACTGGGTCGAGTAGTTAAAATTGCTAGTGCAATTGTAGGACAACCACAAAAACAACTGAATGAAATTTACCAAATAAGAGTCAAACAAAAAGCACAGGTCATTATTGAAGATTGTTCTCATCCCTTGAATATTAAATTTCAGCTTTTACCATCAAAAAGACGTTTTAGGCAACCTCAAGTAAGGAAAAATGTGTATCAAATGTCATTTGTGCCAACTGCTGTTAGAATTTTAAATGCTGGGATCCGAGTGCGAGAAGGGGTGATTGTTTGGTTTTTTTTTTGTAAATTTTGTGATGTTTAATGTATTTGTGTGGTGAAGCCAAAGACAAATTTCCACTTGTGGACAATAAAGTGACTAAACTAAACTAAACCTTGATTAAATACAATAAAACTAAAAAATATAACAAAACAACTAAAATATAATAAAATACCTAACTACATAATACTACTATTGTTAGAAATTGCAACAAAATTAAAATAGAAATATAAACTTTTGAACTGCGGGTTTCGTCTGGTCAGAGGAGAACTGGCCCCCCGACTGAGCCTGGTTTCTCCCAAGGTTTTTTTCTCCATTCTGTCACAGAGGGAGTTTTGGTTCCTTGCCGCTGTCGCCTCTGGCTTGCTCAGTTAGGGACACTTCATTTCTAGCGATTATCGCCGATTTGATTGCACAGATACTATTTAAACTAAACTGAGCTAGACAATGACATCTCTGAATTCAATAATGAAATGCCTTTAACTGAAAATTGAGTGTTTAATCTTATCATTATACATTACTGACACTCTATCCTCCAATTTGATACTGTTAAGTGCTTTGACACAATCTGTATTGTTAAAAGCGCTATATAAATAAAGGTGACTTGACTTGACTTGACTTGACTTGAAACAAAAACGTGTTTATCTCGCTCTCTCCTGTGGTGATGGTTATATCACGTAACGTTAGTGTCGGATATTAACGAGCGTGACATGCCTAATCAACGCTTATAAGTTTCTGTTACTGGTAAGTATCAATACTAGTGATGTGATGTTGGACACCGAGGCTTCGAAGCCTGTATCAAAAAAACTAAGCATCTTGCAGTAAAGCACTGTACCGGAGCTTCATTTTGCCAAAACCATGTGATCTGTGATGTCCGAAGCTTCATTTTTGCACACAACCACGTGACTTCTTCGTATTCGGTTTCAAATAACACGAGCCACTTGCGCAGTTTGAAGTGTCACTCACTTCTTTGATAAGAATAAATCATAACACAAATAAATATTTGTACATGTAGTTTTGTGCATGTTCATTTTGTATTAATTCCCGCTTCACAATCACTTCAGCTGACCATTCTGATAATCTTCTTTTATTTTGTATATAAAGAAGAACGAGATTTCATCCAGTAGAGGAGATCAATCTTATGAGTAAGTATTGTTTCTTTTTTGCATTAGTTAACGTGTTATTGTGACATAAACTTGAACACATTTAGTTGGGTTAATATGATGAATGCTACGCATCTAAGAATGTTTAGACCATGTTTATTATTAATACTCTGTTCACAAATAGATTTAATACCGTGCTAAAAATAATAATTAGTTTCTCAAATATAAAATATAGTACAAAGCATGTGTGAGTCTATGGCTACAGAATCATATCATAGGCTACTATAAAATCATACATACTATAGGCTATATGACTACAAAATCATAGTTGGGTTTTTTCCAAACTATAATTCTTGACTACAATGTTTGAAATCGAGTAAAACATATGATAGGCAATTAATTGTATTTAAATTCCGTATGGCGCGATGATGTTTTCATGCTCTATATAAAACAATAAAAGTAATATGAGTGTACACTGTAACATGATGAATGCTATGAGTCTAAGTATGTTTAGAACATGTTTATTATTAATAGTCTACTCTGTTCAGAAATAGATTTTAATAACATGCTAAACAATAATAAGTAGTTTCTCAGATATAAAATGTCTTTTTTTTTTTTTATGATAGTAAAAAACATGCGCGAGTCTATGGCTACAAAACCTACAGATGCTCCTGATATTAACATGCTCACAAATGTTTGTTTTTTGTTGTTGTTATTGTTGTTTGTATTTTACTGAATCAGATACCTGCACCACAGATGAATCCTGATGACTTTCTTCAAACTGTTTTCCTACTACACTGATATTCCATGGTAAAATAAGCTCCTTGACTACTGATTATGTTTTTTTCTTCTTCTTGAATCCATGGAAAGAAGCAGAAACACTTAAACTGATAAAATTCTTTTTTTCTCAAATTTATAATTGTAATAATTGTTGTCATTTGAGAAATTTACTTTTGCATTCCACGTATTGCACTTTCACCAGTAAGCACAAATCAATAGAATGTGGACTCATGGTGTATTTTACCTCATCTAGTGTACTGATTTATTATCGCTTTTTATTATATAAATTAATACCAAAGACTTATACAATCTCTCTGTCTACATTATGAAAACTGCTAAAACAAACGAAAAATATTATAACAGTGAAATTCCAAGTAATCCCACTATAATTATTATAGTGATCAGATTGCTTAAAATAAGCAAAACACCGGGCAGAAAATGTATCCTTGTAACAGCGAAACTCTGATTCTGGGATTTGAACTTTTGATTTCTGGCAACCGCACTCATGAAAGCTTGCATAGTGGAGGCAGAGACTTGAAGTGGCGCTGCGCAGATTGATCAGTGTATGACATCAAAGTACCGCAAGAGCGATAAGAGAGCAGATGGATCCTTATGCTTTCGAATCGCTCTCGGGGTACTTTGATGTCATACACTGATCATTCTGGGGAGTGCCGCTTCAAGTCGAACACACCTGTTATCTTCCTATAGGGAGATGAAAGGGTCTGTATTACTTACTATTGGAGAAAGTGTAATGGCTAACTTAGATCACATGTCCCTTAAAGGGGTCATCGGATCCCCATTTTCCACAAGTTGATATGATTCTTTAGGGTCTTAATGAAAAGTCTATAACATACTTTGGTTAAAATTTCTCAATGGTAGTGTAAAAAACACCCTTTTTACCCTGTCAAAATCAGCTCTGTTTTCAGCAAAGCTGTTTTTAGTCCATGTCGCTTTAAATGCTAATAAGCTCTGCTGACCCCACCCCTCTCTTCCGTGGGGTGACCAGAAGACTGTAAACTTCAGCCGCGAAACTCAGTAGCCCCTCACTGCAGAACAAAGATCCAGGGGGCGGGGTTGGATCCACATCTAGGGGGTGAAGATGGTAGGTTTAGGGGTGGGGATGGGTGGGTTTAGGGATCAGGGGGTGGAGACGGGTAGGTTTAGGTATATGTAAGGTGGGAGGAGTTGGATCTAGATCCAACCACACCCCCTGGATCTTGTGTTCTGCAGTGAGGACCATCTCGTGAAACTGGCTAACTAGCACATTATTAGGAAAGGCGTTTTGCAAAGATTCATAAAAAACCCTTATACTCACTTCTTCTGTAGATGGATCACGAATGATTTGCGTGAACATAGACGCATTTAGGCAGGTCAGGATCGGCGCATTCACTTCAAAACGAAAGTAATGTCCTCTGCGTCTTCAGCGGCTCAGATGAGTAAATGACGACTGCTATATTCACTATTACATCTAACAACAAAACACCTCAATCGCTTAATCGGAGACATTCTTGTCTTCCCCTGCACCGGAGACGACACAATGGTGGACTGATGACAGCTCACTCAAGGCGGGTTTAAGATAAGACAGCTTTGTCACTCAACTATCGTGGGAGCGGCCTGTACAGAACTACCTAATTCTGACAGGAATCTCTGAACAGCCCGATTTGAGAAAGGGGATTTTAAAATAGGAATTAAAAAAAAAACACTGGGTGGATTTTTATCATTATGGATGTGTATACACACTTCCAACACACATTTATGTTCAAACAACTTGTAAAGTGAATTTTGCATCCGATGACCCCTTTAATAACCAATCACATTACAGCCTTGACGTCATTGAATTTTGGACAGAGTTGTGCGACACTCAATCACCGTTTATGGATCCCATAGGAATGAATGAGAAGTGCCGTAAACTGAATCCCACCTGTCGTAAAAGTCAGTAGGTGTGTTCGACTTGAAGCGGCGCTGTGCAGAATGATCAGTGTATGACGTCAAAGTACTGCGAGAGCAATTCGCTAGCATCAGGATCCATCTGCTCTCTTATGGCTCTCACGATCACAAGTGCAGTATGGAGGACCTCAAGGCTCAGTACTAGGGCCGTTACTTTTCACGCTTTATATGTTACCCTTGGGAGATATTATCAGGAGACATGGTGTTAGCTTTCACTGTTATGCTGATGATACTCAGCTCTATATTTCTTCGCGGCCCGGTGAAACACACCAAATTGAGAAACTAACGGAATCCATAGTCGATATAAAAAACTGGATGACGAATAATTTTTTACTGCTAAATTCTGAAAAAACAGAGGTATTAATTATCGGACCTAAAAACCCCACATGTAATAACCTAGAACATTATCTAACACTTGACGGCTGTCAATTCTTCTTCATCAGTCAGGAACCTAGGTGTGCTGTTCGATAGCAATCTGTCATTTGAAAGCCATGTTTCTAGCATCTGTAAAACTGCATTTTTCATCTCAAAAGCATATCTAAATTGCGACCAATGCTCTCAACGTCAAATGCAGAAATGTTAATTCATGCTTATGACCTCAAGGTTAGACTATTGTAATGCTTTATTAGGTGGTTGTTCTGCACGCTTGATCAACAAACTACAGTTAGTCCAAAATGCAGCAGCTAGAGTCCTTACTAGAACCAGGAAATATGACCATATTAGCCCGGTTCTGTCAACACTGCACTGGCTCCCTATCAAGCATCGGATAGATTTTAAAATCTTGTTAATTACTTATAAAGCCCTGAATGGTTTAGCTCCTCAGTACTTGAGCGAGCTCTTATCGCATTATAGTCCTCCACGTCTGCTGCGTTCTCAAAACTCCGGCCGTTTGATAATACCTAGAATATCAAAATCGACTGCGGGCAGCAGATCCTATTCCTATTTAGCACCCAAACTCTGGAACAGTCTACCTAACACTGTTCGGGAGGCAGACACACTCTGTCAGTTTAAATCTAGATTAAAGACCCATCTCTTTAGCCTGGCTTACACATAACACATTAATACGCTTCTATTATTCAAATCCGTTAAAGGATTGTTAGGCTGCATTAATTAGATCAACCGAACCGGGAACACTCCCCATAACACACGATGTACTCGTTACATCGTAAGTTGAATGGCATCTACGCTAATATTTGTCTGTTTCTTTCCTAGTCTGTTTCTCAGTCCGTATCCGATCAGATGGTGGATCAGCACCAAGAGATGATGTCTACAGCCCTGATCGTCAGCGGAGACCAGGACACCCAGATGACCCCCAGAGATATATCCCCAGATATATCAACCAAAAATAACAAAATAACTAAAATATAATAAAATACCTAACTACATAATACTACTATTGTTAGAAATTGCAACAAAATTAAAATAGAAATATAAACTTTTGAACTGCGGGTTTCGTCTGGTCGGAGGAGAACTGGCCCCCCGACTGAGCCTGGTTTCTCCCAAGGTTTTTTTTTCTCCATTCTGTCAAAGAGGGAGTTTTGGTTCCTTGCCGCTGTCGCCTCTGGCTTGCTCAGTTGGGGACACTTAATTTCTAGCGATTATCGCCGATTTGATTGCACAGATACTATTTAAACTAAACTGAGCTAGACAATGACATCTCTGAATTCAATAATGAAATGCCTTTAACTGAAAATTGAGTGTTTAATCTTATCATTATACATTACTGACACTCTATCCTCCAATTTGATACTGTTAAGTGCTTTGACACAATCTGTATTGTAAAAGCGCTATATAAATAAAGGTGACTTGACTTGACTTGACGGTACTTTGATGTCATACACTGATCATTCTGCGCAGCGCCACTTCAAGTCGAATACACCTAGTGACTTTTCTTATAAAACAGCATTTTTTTTTCGTGGTAAACTCTAAAAATAGTTAAATCCAAAAGTATTGTTTAGTGTAAAACATGTTGAAGATTAGCAGATAGGCTGTCGATTCATTAAATGATAAGCCATTTCCTCTAAAAAGCTGTTTATTCAGTGTAGTGAAGCCTCTTCTCCATTGACATCCATTCAAAAAATACGGCTTCTGGTCTCCTTTCCCACGTACTGCCAGACCGGAAGCATTAGCTTTAGCCGTTACGCTTTTTCGGCTAATGGTTGCAGGCTTGCCTTCTCAGGGGTGTCGCTAGACCCCTTTTACCAGGGCATGTGCCCCATTATAAATCTGCTGTGCCGCAGAATAAATCTCAAGTTTAAGTTTTAACAATTTACTTTATCAATGTATTCATTTACATTGATAATCGCGGCAAAAAAAAAACAAAAAAAAAACTGGTCTATATACAGCGTAGTAACCTAATTCACACCTGTAAAAGCCACGCATTCGTGCGCTTTAACCGAAAACACAAACTCGTGCCATCCTTTTGCGCTGAAATCCATGTCCGCGCGTCTGTGTTTCCTTGAAACAACTGCAGCACACAGACACAAATGAGGTAGGCTATGAAAACATGACCAACTAAAGTAAGTCTCTAAATAATATCGAACATCTAATTTTGACTCGATCATTATTGGCTTCTGTAGGACATAAGAATTGTTTTGTGCGAAGCAGGGAAAGGGAATCAGAAAGGAGATATGATGAGTTTTATGGAGGTAAGACTTGATAAACAAACTACTGTACATCCCCAGCCAGACAGGTCTCAGACATTAAAGGAAAAAGTCTCAGGAAAACCTGTCAAATCTGTAGAATTGCATTGTTGCTGAGAAAAACATTTATGTGTTCTGTACTTTCAGATATATAATTAATATTTAATTCAATAGCTCTAGTTTAGGACATTACATAAAAAGCTGGCAGTAACTATGGCTGAGATAACTATGTGCTATTATAGGCAGTACAGTTTAATGCTAAAAAAAATACACCAACCCTTGTTTGGACTTGGCTGGGAAAGCAGGGAATACTTTTTTTTTTCTAGATCAAATATGCTCTTTATTTCAGTTGCAGCCATAAAATGACTGGTTTCTTGAAATATTGTAATTGTAAATTCTTGAAAAGATGTAATTATTCATTGCTATCATTGTGTAATGTAGAAGAATGCAGATGTGCATTAAAAAAATATCTTTGATTTTATTATTTCCATACAGTGTATGCCATTTATGCCTTAAACCAGTGGTTCTCAAACTTTTTATACCAAGTACCACCTCAGAAAATATTTAGCTCTCCAAGTACCACCATAATGACCATCATTAAAATATAGTAGTGTAGTAGGCCTAACTATTCAGCTACAGCTCTGCACAGTTCAAAAACGAGGCAGTTTTATTCCTAAAAAGAATATTTATTGTTGTCAGCCTCTTTAACATTGTAAATACACAGTTTGAACATTGACACTGCACAGTGCTTACAAATAGGTAAATAAAAAACTTAATGTTTAAATTACAATGTGTTGTACCTAAAAGTTAAATAAAAACTGTACTGTACTTAAATGTAAAAAAAAAAAACTTTACTCTAATAAAGATTGAATTGAAATGTATTGTGTTTTAACATTAATTTATATTTAATTTAGTGATTCCTCTGCGTACCACTAGAGTGAGCCTGAGTTCTGTACTTCAGCATTGGGTAAAAGAGCATTATAATCTCCTTTGTGGTAGAGAAAGCTGCTTGCATGTATGCTACGGGAAACAGCAAAGATGTTGAATTAAACATACACACAATCAGCGTTTCTACATGTTTATACTGGCCCCGATAATCAAAACTTCTAACGCTTGCTCCATTTCTGCAAATCAGTTTTTGTAAATCAATGACTTGATCCACATATGACCTGCTTCATCAACAGCCGCTTGCGCCACCTGCTGGTGAGCGGCTGACAGCAGCTGGAGATCATGCATTGGTGCTCTACTGCTATTCCTGCGGTTCCCGGATGTGCAACGCTGAATTTTCTGCCGAATTTTAACAACTGAATTTGTGGCAGCGAATTTGGAAAGTGAAATAAAGTGACCGAAATTTGTTTGTCGAATATTATACATCGTATTTTTAAACAGGTTGAATATTTTGGAAGTGAATTCTGGAAGGTGAATATGAATTGTTGAATTTTTAATTATGAAAATGTCTGTGAAATATTTTGAATTGAAATATTCACAGCTTAAATAAACAACTGTGTTAAATTTCAGGACCTAAAAATGCAAGCCCTGGAAATACAAGGCATTAAAATGCAAGCACTGTTAATTGCAATGCATATTTTTTTTTTCGATTTGTGGAATTCAGCATGCTTTGTGTTTCAAAAACTATTGTCATTATTCTGCTTCCATAATGTGCAGTGTAGAGAGATCTTCATTCTAGTGTTGTCAAAAGACCCGGTACTTCGGTACCAAGTCGGTACTAAAAAAGTGAAAACGTCACGGTACCAGGTTTATTTAAGTACCGGTGGTACCGAGTACCCGGTCAACCCGGTTCTTGGCGCGTACGGCCCTATGATTTCCGCGATGCAGAAAACGCGGACGGAATCTCGGAATCCAGTTATAAAAACGAAATTCGTCAAAGTTTGGATGAATTCATCAAAAGTAGGTCATTGCACTTAAATCAAATCGCAACGTGGACTAGTATCTGTAAATATTAAGCCGCAAAAGTCGATTCAAATATGAATCCCGCATGTTCTGCGAGTCTCTGTGTGAGTGAATGAATGGCAGAGACGCGCGGTTTTTTCTTTTCTTTACTACACACACTGAAGCGCGCCTGACGCTCGCAGTGATTCATCATCTGCCGTCTCAATGAGGACAGAAATACATAAACAACATCTACAGAACTACTGTAGACATTAACGCTTGTACGGGACAGGTGAAAGAGGAATTTACTTGCCCAATCGGACAAGTAACTTGAATGAAAGTCAATCTTTCACTGCATGATTCAGTATTACAATGCATGAAGAATGATCAGAAAATTCAAGATATGGGGGAAGAAAATGTATGTATTTATATCATTTAATATAGTTAATATCACACGAAGATCGAACGCCGTTTTTTTTTTTGCTTCAAAAACCATCATGATTACAAATGTGATAACAGTTCAATAAACAAGAAGTTAAAATTAAGAGACTTACGTTTTAGACACTATATTGCCTGTTTTTGCTCTATTTCACCAACAAAAATAACTCCAAACATAGCCACAGCGCTGTTTTGCGTCTCTGAGGAACATAACGGTGTTTCGTGCCTGAATGAATCAACCGTTTAAATGATTCGGTTCAGTCGCAATGACTCACTTATTAACAGTGACTTGATGCCACCTACTGGTGGTTTTAATTTCACATTTACAGCATTTTTTTTTTTTTTTTAAATAATTTCAAATATCAGTATTCAACATTTTATGTATCAAAACATTATTTATTCATTTGTAACTGCAGGTTAATGTCCCTCAGAGCTGCATTAACAGTGTGTAAATATATCTATTCCACTCCAGATGCAGCTTCTGTGTCTCTGCTGCATTGCAAAGATGAATTTTGTTGATACTGATTTAATTTGTTTGGTAACAGCCCAAATGTCTTATTATACTAATTGACTGATTAAATTTAACTAATTAAATTTTTTAAAATCTAAGTTTGAAAATGATGAAAATTCATATATATATATATATAAGTAAATATTAGTATTTTAAGTTTAGTATAAAATAATTGTATTTGTATTTAATTTTAACTTTTTATTTTAAAATATAAATAGTATTATCACACTTTATTATTTTGTTCATTATTTCATTTAAAAAGAAAAATCTAAATAAACTAAATGTGTTTTGTATAACTACAATAAATAATTATATTTATAACTCGATTTAACTTAATTTTTTCTCTCCGGGCAAGTAACTTTTATACTCGGACAAGTAAATGACAAATGTACTTGTCCGAAGGACAACCACATGAGAATGCTTAATGTCAAGCCCTGATATATATATATATATATATAATTAAAAAAAAAATTTTTTTTACACACACAGAAATCACACAATATTTCTTCCATATTTTAATTTAAATGGTAAATCCCCTTTATTTACCAAAACAATACAATGTGTTTAAATTTAATTAATTAAAAGACAAATTAAATTTGGGTGAAACTTGTTTACTGTTTTTCATACTTTTATTACTTGCGGAAAAACTTGAAACACAATTTAAATAAAGTATAAAGAATGGCATTGATTTTTGTACATTTTTATTTTTGTTTGACCTTATTATTAAAAATAGTGTGGTTTTTTATTAGCATGTGGTACCGAGAACCGAGGATTTTGACTGGTATCGGTACCGAATACTGAAATTTTGGTACCGTGACAACACTACTTCATTCATTAAAATGGAAGTTTGTGAGATAGAGATGAACGGAGGGTAACAGCTTTTTAATGATTATAGAGAGTTTGCAAATGTTAAATTGAATTTATACAACAGTTTATACATTTTTGATTTTATACAAAAGTTAACATTAAGTGACTTACATTTTAGGAACACTGTTGTCTATTTTGCCAACAAAAATATAGTTAAAAAACAAAGTCACAGCTGAGCCTCTGCGCAAGTCTTTGACACAGCGCTGTTTCGTTTATTAATGAATCTTTGCATTTGAACAAATCTAGTGAGTCAATAATTCAATGACCCTCTCATAAAGAGAGTCACTTGCTATTCTGAGCTGAGCTATCTGTGCTCGTGGATCGATTGCTTCAGTCTGTTGTGCTGCTGAGAGGTTTGTGTTTGTAGCTCCGTGTACCTTTGCGTTTTATTGAATCTCTACCTTACTTTCACTCCCTTTTGTCTAAAGTGATAACATATAACTTAATTCCCCACCATATTTCTGGTGTTATCTTTCAAACTAATCTAACTAATTTGATCGTTCGCCTTTAAAAACCGCGAGTGCAGCTTGTTAGCCCGTTAGCTTGTCACTCGCAGTTCCATTTGCATTTCTATGCGCGCCTATTTATTATTTTTTTCCTCGCTCCGTTTTTCACGAGCTCATCAAACAACAGTGGTAAGTTAAGTTGGTATCATTCATCAATCACGGTGAGAAATGGCTTGTTCTCCTGCTATTGTTGTTTGCACTGTTTGCCACAGGTATAGTTTATCTGTCTCTGTCAGCAGCAAGGGATTCACGTGATAAATGCAGGGAAATAGTTAGGCTGACAGAGAAGGTTTTAGAACTAGAGACACGCATCCAAACTTTAGTTGAGGACAGTAAGAATGTGAGGGCTGTAGATACTGCTTTCGATGCGACTAGCTCAGGGAGTCCTGTACATTGTTCGGTTTCGGTTGAGCCCCTGCAGCAGGGCAACTGGGTGACAGTGAGGCGGCATAGTCGCGGGTCAAAACACCACTCTTCAGTTCCGATCAAAACATCAAACAGGTTCTCCCCACTCAGTGAAGCACCCACTGAGAAACCTGATGAAAGTGCTTTAGTTATTGGCGATTCTATTGTACGGAACGTGAAAATAGAGACACCAGCCACCATAGTCCATTTTTTACCAGGAGCCAGAGCGCCTGACATCTTGGCAAATTTAAAAGTGCTGACTAATGCTAAACGTAAATTCAGTAAAATTGTTATCCACGTCAGCGCTAATGATGTTCGACTTCGCCAGTCGGAGATCACTAAAAAAATAATGTTAAAGAGGTGTGTCAACTTGCAAGTACGATGTCAGACACTGTAATATGCTCTGGTCCCCTCCCTGCTTACCGGGGTGATGAGATTCATAGCAGACTGTCGTCACTTAATGGCTGGATGTCTAAGTGTTGCCCACAAAATAACATAGGCTTAAATTGTTACATAACCAAAGTAATAGTAACAATTTAATTGATGTTCAACAAATAAAAAAACAATATAATACAGATAAACACATGATAAAGCTTGGCTTACTGAATGTTAGATCCCTTTCTTCAAAAGCACTTTTTGTAAATGATATGTTCACTGACCATAAACTAGATGTGCTTTGTCTGACAGAAACCTGGCTAAAACAAGATGATTACATTACTTTAAACGAGTCTACACCCCAAGATTACTGTTACAAACATGAACCGCGTCCAAAAGGTAAAGGGGGAGGTGTTGCTACAATTTATAGCAATATTTTCAGTATTTCTCAGAGGTCGGGTTTCAAGTATAATTCGTTCGAAGTAATGGTGCTTTCATATAACGTTATCCAAAGAAACAAGTGTTAATGATAAATCCCCTGTGATGTTTGTACTGGCTACTGTATACAGGCCACCAGGGCACCATACAGACTTTATTAAAGAATTTTCTGATCTTCTATCAGAGTTAGTGCTGACTGCAGATAAAGTCCTAATCGTTGGTGATTTTAATATCCATGTTGATAATGAAAGAGATTCGTTGGGATCAGCATTTATAGACATTCTAAACTCTATTGGTGTTAAACAACACGTGTCAGGACTCATTGTCGAAATCATACTCTAGATTTAATACTGTCACATGGAATTGATGTCAGCGGCATTGAAATTTGGCAGCAGAGCGATGATATCTCAGATCATTATCTAGTCTCCTGTATATTCCATATAGCTAAAGCTGTAAAGCCAACTCCTTGTTACAAATATGGTAGAACCATTACCTCTAACACAAAAGACTGCTTTATAAATAATCTTCCTGACTTATCTCAGTTCCTCAGCATATCCAATAGCTCAGAACAACTTGATGATGTAACTGAAACTATGGACTCTCTCTTTTCTAGCACTTTAGATGCGGTTGCTCCTTTACGCTTAAGGAAGATTAAGGATAAGAGTCCAACACCGTGGTATAATGAGCACACTCGTGCCCTAAAGAGAGCAGCCCGGAAAATGGAGCGCAGCTGGAGGAAAACTAAATTAGAGGTATTTCGTTTAGCTTGGCGGGAAAGTACCCTATCCTACAGAAAAGCATTAAAAACTGCTAGATCTGATTACTTTTCGTCTCTTCTAGAAGAAAACAAACATAACCCTCGGTATTTATTCAATACAGTAACTAAATTAACGAAAAATCAAGCATCAACAGGTGTTGGCATTTCCCAAGAGCATAGCAGTAATGACTTTATGAACTACTTCACTTCCAAGATCGATACTATCAGAGATAAAATTGTATCCTTGCAGCCGTCAGCTACAGTATCGCATCAGATAGCGCACTATAGATCCCCTGAGGAACAATTCCATTCATTCTCTACTGTGGGAGAGGAAGAATTGTATAAACTTGTTAAATCATCTAAACCAACAAACATATATGTTAGACCCGATTCCATCTAAACTACTACTGCTGCTTCCAGAAGTCATAGATCCTCTTTTGGCTATTATTAATTCATCATTGTCATTAGGATATGTCCCCAAAACCTTCAAATTGGCTGTTATTAAGCCTCATTAAAAAACCACAACTTGACCCCAAAGATCTAGTTAATTACAGACCGATCTCAAATCTCCCTTTTCTGTCAAAGGTAGTATCCTCACAATTATATTCCTTCCTAGAGAAAAATGATATCTGTGAGGAATTCCAGTCAGGATTTAGATCGTATCATAGTACTGAGACTGCTCTCATTAGAGTTACAAATGGCCTGCTTCTATCATCTGATCGTGGTTGTATCTCTTTATTAGTTCTACTGGATCTTAGCGCTGCGTTCGACACTATCGACCACAACATTCTTTTGAATAGACTACAAAACTTTGTTGGCATTAGTGGAAGCGCCTTAGCATGGTTCAAATCGTACTTATCTGACCGCCATCAGTTCATGGCAGTGAATGAAGAGGTATCATATCGATCACAAGTGCAGTATGGAGTACCTCAAGGCTCAGTACTAGGGCCGTTACTTTTCACGCTTTACATGTTGTCCTTGGGAGATATTATCAGGACATATGGTGTTAGCTTTCACTGTTATGCTGATGCTACTCAGCTCTATATTTCTTCGCGGCCTGGTGAAACACACCAAATTGAGAAACTAACGGAATGCATAGTCGATATAAAAAACTGGATGACGAGTAATTTTTTACTGCTAAATTCTGAAAAAACAGAGGTGTTAATTATCGGACCTAAAAACCCCACATGTAATAACCTAGAACACTATCTAACACTTGATGGCTGCTCTGTCAATTCTTCTTCATCAGTCAGGAACCTAGGTGTGCTGTTTGATAGCAATCTTTCATTTGAAAGCCATGTTTCTAGCATCTGTAAAACTGCATTTTTTCATCTCAAAAGCATATCTAAATTGCGACCAAATGCAGAAATGTTAATTCATGCGTTTATGACCTCAAGGTTAGACTATTGTAATGCTTTATTGGGTGGTTGTTCTGCACGCTTGATCAACAAACTACAGTTAGTCCAAAATGCAGCAGTTAAGAGTCCTTACTAGCCCGGTTCTGTCAACACTGCACTGGCTCCCTATCAAACATCGGATAGATTTTAAAATCTTGTTAATTACTTATAAAGCCCTGAATGGTTTAGCTCCTCAGTACTTGAGCGAGCTCTTATCACATTATAGTCCTCCACGTCCAATGCGTTCTCAAAACTCTGGCCGTTTGATAATACCTAGAATATCAAAATCGACTGCGGGCGGCAGATCCTATTCCTATTTAGCACCCAAACTCTGGAACAATCTACCTAACACTGTTCGGGAGGCAGACACACTCTGTCAGTTTAAATCTAGATTAAAGACCCATCTCTTCAGCCTGGCTTACACATAACACACTAATACGCTTCTATTATTCAAATCCGTTAAAGGATTGTTAGGCTGCATTAATTAGATCAACCGGAACCGGGAACACTCCCCATAACACACGATGTACTCGTTACAACGTAAGTAGAATGGCATCTACGCTAATATTTGTCTGTTTCTTTCCTATTCTGTTTCTCAGTCTGTATCCGGTCAGATGGTGGATCAGCACCAAGAGATGATGTCTACAGCCCTGATCGTCAGCGGAGACCAGGACACCCAGATGACCCCCAGAGACATATCCTCAGTGAAAACCTCGATTGAATACAATAAAACAAAAAAATATATAACAAAATAACTAAAATATAATAAAATACCTAACTACATAATACTACTATTGTTAGAAATTGCAACAAAATTAAAATGGAAATATAAACTTTTGAACTGCGGGTTTCGTCTGGTCAGAGGAGAACTGGCCCCCCGACTGAGCCTGGTTTCTCCCAAGGTTTTTTTTTTCTCCATTCTGTCACAAAGGGAGTTTTGGTTCCTTGCCGCTGTCACCTCTGGCTTGCTCAGTTGGGGACACTTAATTTCTAGCGATTATCGACGATTTGATTGCACAGATAATATTTAAACTAAACTGAGCTAGACAATGACATCTCTGAATTCAATAATGAAATGCCTTTAACTGAAAATTGAGTGTTTAATCTCATCATTATACATTACTGACACTCTATCCTTTAATTTGATACTGTTAAGTGCTTTGACACAATCTGTATTGTTAAAAGTGCTGTATAAATAAAGGTGACTTGACTTGACTTGCTTCGTTCCTAAATGAATCAGCCGTTTGAACAAATCGATTGAATGAATGATTCAGTGACAAAGACAGTGACTTGATGCCACCTACTGGCAGTTTCTGTTTCATTTTTATAATATAAATTGAGTCATTTAATTCATTGAAATTTATATATTTAAAACATTAATCTCATAACATTGTTATTATGAGATGCATTAATGCCACCTCTGAGTCTTGTCGTCAATTTCTTAAATTCTGTAAATATTCCTTAATGCCACATTTGTGCTCTTCTGTGCCACGCAAAGATGAATTGTTGATGCTGATTTCATTTGACTGGAAACTTATTCTTCCTGATTGTTATATCTTATTATTTTAATTGAATGTATTTAGTTAAACTTTTTTGATAAAAGTTTATAAATCAATTTTTTTTTTTTTTGGCACAAAAGATGACATTTAATAAAGTTAGAAAAATGTCATTACAAAGGTTTAAAAATAAATAAATAAACTTTAAGGAGTCAAATATCAATAGGAAGGTTAATTTCTGGGTCATTCCTGGGATTCGGTAATATTTCAGTCCCCCAGAGTTTCTAAAGTGGTGGTTCACCAAAATGAATTGTTAGAAGCTTTTCACAAAACTTTGGGATGCCCATTATAATTAATAACTTTTAATTTTTGGCAACAATGTAAGCATTTACTTGTGTTCCTTTCTTGTAAAAAATATTTTTCTAAAAAAAAAAAAGGCAAAATATTTGATAAAAAAAACAGACTGTACAGTTATGTCTCTCAGTCTGAACTCAACCCCCGTCACACTAACCATTCTTCGCCCATAATAATTTGGTCTCCACTCATATGAGGAGGAGTGTCATTGATCAGAAGGTCTGTTCCTATTTTTTATTTATTTTTTTAAGTAGAAGCACTAGTGCTCCTGAAAAGAAATGTAAGCATAGAGTCCTCAAGAATGTAATATTAAAAACTAACTGCAAACGTTTTTGCAAAGTAATATGTGCAAATTCACACACAACGTATTTTAATTTGGCCAGAATTGCAGGTCAAGTCAAGTCACCTTTATTTATATAGCGCTTTTACAATACAGATTGTGTCAAAGCACTTAACAGTATCAAATTGGAGGATAGAGTATCAGTAATGTATAATAATAAGATTAAACACTCAATTTTCAGTTAAAGGCATTTCATTATTGAATTCAGAGATGTCATTGTCTAGCTCGGTTTAGTTTAAATAGTATCTGTGCAATCAAATCGGCGATAATCGCTAGAAATTAAGTGTCCCCAACTGAGCAAGCCAGAGGCGACAGCGGCAAGGAACCAAAACTCCTCTTTGACAGAATGGAGAAAACCTTGGGAGAAACCAGGCTCAGTCGGGGCCAGTTCTCCTCTGACCAGACGAAACCCGCAGTTCAAAAGTTTATATTTCTATTTTAATTTTGTTGCAATTTCTAACAATAGTAGTATTATGTAGTTAGGTATTTTATTATATTTTAGTTATTTAGTTATTTTTGGTTGATATATCTGGGGATATATCTCTGGGGGTCATCTGGGTGTCCTGGTCTCCGCTGACGATCAGGGCTGTAGACATCATCTCTTGGTGCTGATCCACCATCTGATCGGATAGACTGAGGAAACAGACTAGGAAAGAAACAGACAAATATTAGCGTAGATGCCATTCAACTTACGATGTAACGAGTACATCGTGTGTTATGGGGAGTGTTCCCGGTTCCGGTTGATCTAATTAATGCAGGCTAACAATCCTTTAACGGATTTGAATAATAGAAGCGTATTAATGTGTTATGTGTAAGCCAGGCTAAAGAGATGGGTCTTTAATCTAGATTTAAACTGACAGAGTGTGTCTGCCTCCCGAACAGTGTTAGGTAGACTGTTCCAGAGTTTGGGTGCTAAATAGGAATAGGATCTGCCGCCCGCAGTCGATTTTGATATTCTAGGTATTATCAAACGGCCGGAGTTTTGAGAACGCAGCGGACGTGGAGGACTATAATGCGATAAGAGCTCGCTCAAGTACTGAGGAGCTAAACCATTCAGGGCTTTATAAGTAATTAACAAGATTTTAAAATCTATCCGATGCTTGATAGGGAGCCAGTGCAGTGTTGACAGAACCGGCTAATATGGTCATATTTCCTGGTTCTAGTAAGGACTCTAGCTGCTGCATTTTGGACTAACTGTAGTTTGTTGATCAAGCGTGCAGAACAACCACCCAATAAAGCATTACAATAGTCTAACCTTGAGGTCATAAACGCATGAATTAACATTTCTGCATTTGACGTTGAGAGCATTGGTCGCAATTTAGATATGCTTTTGAGATGAAAAATGCAGTTTTACAGATGCTAGAAACATGGCTTTCAAATGACAGATTGCTATCGAACAGCACACCTAGGTTCCTGACTGATGAAGAAGAATTGACAGAGCAGCCGTCAAGTGTTAGATAATGTTCTAGGTTATTACATGTGGGGTTTTTAGGTCCGATAATTAACACCTCTGTTTTTTCAGAATTTAGCAGTAAAAAATTACTCGTCATCCAGTTTTTTATATCGACTATGCATTCCGTTAGTTTCTCAATTTGGTGCGTTTCACCGGGCCGCGAAGAAATATAGAGCTGAGTATCATCAGCATAACAGTGAAAGCTAACACCATGTCTCCTGATAATATCTCCCAAGGGTAACATATAGAGTGTGAAAAGTAACGGCCCTAGTACTGAGCCTCGAGGTACTCCATACTGCACTTGTGATCGATATGATACCTCTTCATTCACTGCTACGAACTGATGGCGGTCAGATAAGTACGATTTGAACCATGCTAAGGCACTTCCACTAATGCCAACAAAGTTTTGTAGTCTATTCAAAAGAATGTTGTGGTCGATAGTGTCGAACGCAGCGCTAAGATCCAGTAGAACTAATAAAGAGATACAACCACGATCAGATGATAGAAACAGGTCATTTGTAACTCTAATGAGAGCAGTCTCAGTACTATGATACGATCTAAATCCTGACTGGAATTCCTCACAGATATCATTTTCTCTAGGAAGGAATATAATTGTGAGGATACTACCTTTTCTAGTATCTTTGACAGAAAAGGGAGATTTGAGATCGGTCTGTAATTAACTAGATCTTTGGGGTCAAGTTGTGGTTTTTAATGAGAGGCTTAATAACAGCCAATTTGAAGGTTTTGGGGACATATCCTAATGACAATGATGAATTAATAATAGCCAAAAGAGGATCTATGACTTCTGGAAGCAGCTCTTTTAGTAGTTTAGATGGAATCGGGTCTAACATACATGTTGTTGGTTTAGATGATTTAACAAGTTTATACAATTCTTCCTCTCCACAGTAGAGAATGAGTGGAATTGTTCCTCAGGGGTCTATAGTGCGCTATCTGATGCGATACTGTAGCTGACGGCTGCAGGGATACAATTTTATCTCTGATAGTATCGATCTTGGAAGTGAAGTAGTTCATAAAGTCATTACTGCTATGCTCTTGGGAAATGCCAACACCTGTTGATGCTTGATTTTTCGTTAATTTAGTTACTGTATTGAATAAATACCGGGGTTATGTTTGTTTTCTTCTAGAAGAGACGAAAAGTAATCAGATCTAGCAGTTTTAATGCTTTTCTGTAGGATAGGGTACTTTCCGCCAAGCTAAACGAAATACCTCTAATTTAGTTTTCCTCCAGCTGCGCTCCATTTTCCGGGCTGCTCTCTTTAGGCGCGAGTGTGCTCATTATACCACGGTGTTGGACTCTTATCCTTAATCTTCCTTAAGCGTAAAGGAGCAACCGCATCTAAAGTGCTAGAAAAGAGAGAGTCCATAGTTCCTGTTACATCATCAAGTTGTTCTGAGCTATTGGATATGCTGAGGAACTGAGATAAGTCAGGAAGATTATTTATAAAGCAGTCTTTTGTGGTAGAGGTAATGGTTCTACCATATTTGTAACAAGAAGTTGGCTTTACAGCTTTAGCTATATGGAATATACAGGAGACTAGATAATGATCTGAGATATCATCGCTCTGCTGCAAAATTTCAACGCCACTGACATCAATTCCATGTGACAGTATTAAATCTAGAGTATGATTTCGACAATGAGTAGGTCCTGACACGTGTTGTTTAACACCAATTGAGTTTAGAATGTCTATAAATGCTGATCCCAACGAATCTCTGTCATTATCAACATGGATATTAAAATCACCAACGATTAGGACTTTATCTGCAGTCAGCACTAACTCCGATAGAAGATCAGAAAATTCTTTAATAAAGTCTGTATGGTGCCCTGGTGGCCTGTATACAGTAGCCAGTACAAACATCACAGGGGATTTATCATTAACACTTGTTTCTTTGGATAACGTTATATGAAGCACCATTACTTGAACGAATTATACTTGAAACCCAACCTCTGAGAGATACTGAAAATATTTCTATAAATTGTAGCAACACCTCCCCCTTTACCTTTTGGACGCGGTTCATGTTTGTAACAGTAATCTTGGGGTGTAGACTCGTTTAAAGTAATGTAATCATCTTGTTTTAGCCAGGTTTCTGTCAGACAAAGCACATCTAGTTTATGGTCAGTGAACATATCATTTACAAAAAGTGCTTTTGAAGAAAGGGATCTAATATTTAATAAGCCAAGCTTTATCATGTGTTTATCTGTATTATATCGTTTTTTTATTTGTTGAACATCAATTAAATTGTTACTATTACTTTGGTTTGGATGTTTTCTGTATTTTCTAGTTCGGGGAACAGACACAGTCTCTATAGAGTGATATCTAGGTGAAAAAGTTTATATGTGCTGAGAGTTAACTGACTTTGGTGACGTGAGGTGGCTAGCAGACGATCGGTTTAGCCAGTCTGTCTGCTTCCTGACCTGGGCTCCAGTTAGTCAAGTACAAACTCTAAGACTATGTGCCATATTTCTAGAGAGAAGAGCGGCACCACCCCAGGAGGGATGAACACCATCTCTTTTCAACAGGTCAGGTCTGCCCCAAAAATTCTTCCAATTGTCTATAAAGCCTATGTTATTTTGCGGGCACCACTTAGACATCCAGCCATTAAGTGACGACAGTCTGCTATGAATCTCATCACCCCGGTAAGCAGGGAGCGGACCAGAGCACATTACAGTGTCTGACGTCGTACTTGCAAGTTCACACACCTCTTTAACATTATTTTTGGTGATCTCCGACTGGCGAAGTCGAACATCATTAGCGCTGACGTGGATAACAATCTTACTGAATTTACGTTCAGCATTAGTCAGCACTTTTAAATTTGCCAAGATGTCAGGCGCTCTGGCTCCGGGTAAACAATGGACTATGGTGGCTGGTGTCTCCATTTTCACGTTCTGTACAATAGAATCGCCAATAACTAGAGCACTTTCGTCAGGTTTCTCAGTGGGTGCTTCACTGAGTGGGGAGAACCTGTTTGATGTTCTGATCGGAACGGAAGAGTGGTGTTTTGACCCGCGACTATGCCGCCTCACTGTCACCCAGTTGCCCTGCTGCACGGGCTCAACCGAAACCGAACAATGTACAGGACTCCCTGAGCTAGTCGCATCCAAAGCAGTATCTACAGCCCTCACATTCTTACTGTCCTCAACTAAAGTTTGGATGCGTGTCTCTAGTTCTAAAACCTTCTCTGTCAGCCTAACTATTTCCCTGCATTCATCACATGTGAATCCCTCGCTGCTGACAGAGACAGATAAACTATACATGTGGCAAACAGTGCAAACAACAATAGCAGGAGAAGAAGCCATTACTCACCGTGATTGATGAATGATACCAACTTAACTTACCACTTACCACTGTTGTTTGATGAGCTCGTGAAAAACGGAGCGAGGAAAAAATAAAATAATAATAGGCGCGAATAGAAATGCAAATGGAACTGCCAGTGACAAGCTAACGGGCTAACAAGCTGCACTCGCGTTTTTAAAGGAGAACGATCAAATTAGTTAGATTAGTTTGAAAGATAACACCAGAAATATGGTGGGAATTAAGTTATATATTATCACTTTAGACAAAAGGGATTGAAAGTAAGGTAGAGATTCAATAAAAAGCGAAGGTACACGGAGCTACAAACACAAACCTCTCAGCAGCACAACAGACTGAAGCAATCGAACTCAGAGCAGGTGCTTGTCTAAATATACAAGAAAGTTTAGAGAAAATATTAAATACGTTGTTAATAAATGTTATTATAGATTATAAAGTGTTTTATAATGAAATACATCTGAAAGGTCATCTAAAATTACCATTATTATAGAGGTATATATAATTTCTTTTTCAGACAACAGTTTCTTGTCACATTTAAATTGGTTGTCATAGTAATGACACTAATTTGTGGAAATTCAGCACATTGTGAGTTCCACAAATCTGAACGCATTAGGCCTATTTGTAAATTGACTGTTAAGACAAAACATTTTGCACAGTTTGTTATCTGTGATACTATTATAGCCAGTGGATGCCTGTATAGCTCTATGTAACAATCCCTAGTTGCTAAGAAATTGTCATCACACATAAATTAATTTTATTATATTTGGATTTGGATAAATGTTTAGATATTATCAATGGCTACTTTTTGACTTTATCTGTTTGTTTTTTTTGTAAATTTTGTTGTTGTTGTTAATTATTGCATTATTATTTCAGTCAAACCTATAAAACATTTTGTTACCTCAAAATACATAGGCCTATAAAAGCCTGATCAGTGACATAACTTCCATAAGGATTTGTTAAATTTCACAAAGCGGTTTAATAAAGTTTGTATTGATTTTAATTGGCTGTAAAAGTTTTATATGGGAATATTACATGACACACTGAACCTTTAACAATGCATTGGTGCAAAAATGCACACCTTTTAAACCAGTTTCACATGAAACATGATTTCTTGACTGCCACAAATACTGCCTAAACAAAATACTGATTTTGTGCACTTTTTATGTACTGATATTTTAAATTGGCCTTTGAACTTGCATGGCAAAAAAAAAGCCTTACCTTGCCAAAACACGGACAGAACCCATTGATCTAATGGCATTGTTGAGTGCTCCAAATCCAAATGCAAACTTTGCATGCAACAATCAGAGGCAGCAATTGACAGCACTCTGATCCAATGGGATACAGGCATCGTCAGAATGACAGTACTCTAGCCCAATGATGGTGGGGGATCCAGTGGGGGCGGCAATCATATGTCAGGGTGTCCGTGCCACTCTTGATCACAACCCTGTTAAAATGTAGCGGCAGTACGTGCGCTCATTGGCGCCCCCTCCAGCTGGCGGCACTCAAGGCGACCACCTAGCTTGCCTATGCCTAGAAATGGTACTTCTTGATATGATGTAATCAGTTGCAGCAATTACCGTAATTGCTCAAGGCAGAGATGTTCACAAGTCTTTAACTTGGAGTCCGAGTCAAGTCTGAAGTCTTTGTCGCTGGAGTCTGACTTAAGTCTCGAGTCTTTGGTCATGAGTCCGAGTCGAGTCTCAAGTCATTTAATGGCTTGCTAAAAAAATCCCCTTCCGAATCCTAATGCACTGAAATCTTCCTATTTACGAAGCTGTTTTATAGGCTATAGACAATATATGATCTATTATCTGCTTTGTAAAAAAAAAAAGAGCTGTTAAGATGTGAGGTTAAAGGGATAGTTCACCCAAAAATGAAAATTAGTCCAAGTCCACTCACCCTCAGAGCATCCTATGAGGGTGAGCATCCTGTCTGTTCCAATCTGTATAATTGCAGTGAATGGTGCCCCTGTTTCTGAATCCAAGCAAAAAGTATCCATCCATCATAAAACTACTCCACACAGCTCCCGGGGTGTTAATAAAGGCCTTCTGAAGCGAAACGATGTGTTAGTTTAAGAAAAATGTTGATTCTTAAAACTTTATAAACTGTAATGTGCAGCTTCCGGTCGCTCAAGCAGACACGTTCACGACAAGGCGGTCGAGCATATGATGTAGGCGTAACGAATAGGGTTGGGTATCGTTTGGGGGTTTTTTTCGATACCGGTGCCAAATCGATAATTTTAAAACGGTATGTCGGTATGCCTGAACCGATACTTATAAAAAAAAACAACAATAAAAAATAAATAAAAATTACCAATTAATAATTGGATTGGCCATTAGCACTGAACACATGATGTCTTTTTCATTCATACTGGATGCCAGAGGGCGCCCTCGCACAAAAAAATCCACATATCCAGTCACAGAAGTAGCAGAACTCACAAAGCTCCAGGAAATCCCCAATATGGACAAAGGCATTGCTATCGCTGTAACTGAGTAAACAAGATATAAACGTTTTGAATGATAAAACAAATACAATAAACACTCGACTACGACAATGTATAGTTTATCTGTGTTATTCAAGCCATCTCTGGTATTTTTTTTCATAACAATTAAGTATATTTATAATCCATTGCTCTTCGATGTATTAGTAGCCTATGGAACATATTTTCTGCCTCATTCTGTGACACGAAGCTACATCAGGTCACAAAAGGAATCATTTAACAGGTGTTGTGGACTAAAAAGGTTATAATGTTCTCTTTTGTTGGACAAAAGGTTTAAAAACGTGAATACAAGAGAATTTTAGCTTTAGGCATTTTAATCTAAGCATGTTTAGCCAAAGTCTCTTTAAGACAAGTCATGTCACTCAGCGGCCATCTTTGAAATGCCTCTCGGGCATGCAAGTGCAGCTCCTATCTCTTTGAATGGGGAAACATCAAATTCTCCAAAACTGTTCACTAAGCTTACGATTAAATTTCATATTTGAAATCACCAAAGAAATCTGACAACAACTGTATCATTAATGTTGTTTCTTTTACTCAAATAGCGTTATAAAAAGCTAGGCTAGATCAGCCAGTGCGCATGCGCAGTCCTAGCGCACGTCTCAGAACGCTGACTGTTTCTATAGCAACCGGGACTTCTAACAGCAGCTGCAGTGACACGCTGACTTTACTGATTAGTGATTGGCTCTTTCATTCAGTAGGCGGGGCTTCCTGCGATTGAGCGGCCATATTGAGCGTTGCATTTTTCCCCATTCAAAATTATATGAGTGACACGTCTTGGGTATTCTATAGTCTTTGGTTTAGCTTAGTTAGTTAATGGAAGGCTACCTGCTGCCGTCAGAGCAAGTGTAATTTCTGCATTCACGCGCTCCTCAGATGCTCTCATTTCCCGAGTTGTGCTTTTAAGTCGGAATGTAAAAACAGCATGCTTGCGTTACTACAAAGATTTGTTGGACTTGTATTATTAGAGCTTTCCGACTTGAGTTCACATGCATTTTCTCAGTCGGGAAATTATTTTTCACGTGCGGTGCCGGTGATGATGCTTCTTACGTTCGTTTCGGAGAACCAAAGGACAAATATTTCAATCGATCGCTCAGGCATGGCACCGAAATAAGGCACCAAAATTTGCATTCTGATTCGGTTCTAGTACATACCGGTTACATAGGTACCGGTGCCATATTGGTACCAGGTTTCTGTATCCAACCTTAGTAACGAAAGACGTTGCATTTTGGTATAGATGCCGTTCCACCCATGCATTTCTGGATGCGGTTGTTACTGGGTGATGGTCACGATCGCTGCCTCATGTGCCTGGGCATTCGTCATGCATTCGTGGATAAATATATTAATTGTGGGAAAATGACCATTTCGGAGTTGCGGACCGGGCTCCGATTCCTCAAAAGGAGTGGAGTTCCAGTGCCTCTGCCTCAGTCTGGTTCTTTTCCTGGCAGAAGTCAGGGTAGGACAACTTCAGGTAGTAACCTGGGCAGTCTGAGGATCACAGTGGCAGTGACCCCTCCGAGGAACCAACCTCCGAGGCACCATCACTCCTCTAGCACTCAAGGAACGTGCTGGGCCCTCTAAAAGGAGCGTATCAGCCATATCCTTTGGGGCTTCTCCCGACGATCAGATGTTGATCGCTGCAGAGGAAGATTTGGTTGCGCTGCCAACCTCCGGGATGGTGGCAATGCCTGAACCGGATCCAGAGATGATGGCTATGCTTTCCTGTATGGGCTGCCGATAGAGTAGGGCTCAAGTGGAAACTTCCACAGTGTCCCGAGCCCTTGAGGTTGGATGATTGGTTGGTGCCTTTCTTCCTGGCGGTGCATGAGGAGCTCACCAGGTTGTGGATGGCACCTTTTACTGCCAGAAACAGGCCTGCTGGCTCCTCTTCCCTCACCACTCTCGACGGTGGTACAGGTAAGGGTATACAGAGGTCCCCCCAGTGGAGCAGTCACTAGCGATGCAGTTGTGTCCTAAAACTGCCTCTAAGTGTCGGGGTGAAAGGATTGAAATTATTTCTTTACGAAATTAATTCCTCATGAGGCCAAAACTCAGGAACTCTCACAAAACAGATGCCATGCAATAAAACCATAAAACTAATCTGGAGAAGAGATCTCCAAAGAGAACAAACAACACCACCCTGACCAAGCTTATTGTATTTCTTTGTTCATTTACGACCCCCTTCATCCCTCTTACTCTTCTTCCCCAAAAACAAGAATATCCATATGCCACAAGTGTTATATCTTGTGAATGTTGTTTTTTTTCCCTTTCATGTTTGGTATCATTTTAAAGGTCTCTGTGCGATTGGTAAAATGGTCTCAATTTCACAGTAGTCACTTGTATTATGAGAAATATTGAAAACTTAAGTTAACTCTGTACTTCTGTTGTAGGCGGTCGCCTTTCAAAATCTGATAAACATTGCTCTACACCAGGTGTGACCATTTGGGTGCGCGGGAACAGCTCCTACAGGAGGCTTCTCATTCCCCACACACAGATGTAATCTGTTTTGCGGCAGAGAATAAATGTCTATGGCCCTTTTGTTCTGGTAGTATTTAAGGGAAAGTTGCAAATCAGTCATTGCGATTCTGTAGCCAGATCAGCCCGTAGTGTGAAGTGTGTAGCAGGCCCCCCGAACAAGGATGAGACTTTTACTGATGGTTTTATGATGTTTAATCCTTTATGAACCTTAATCCGTTCACCATATCACCAACGTAAGAGCTGAAATGTATACAAAACATGTAACTGATCAGCTAACATTGTTCACATACACAAATCTTACATTTGCGCCAAAACGAACATATTAACAAAAAAAAAATGCTAATATCTCAAATGATTTACCATACCTTTTGCCTCTTCAGAGGGGCTGCAAGTATAAAAGTGAAGTTTAAACACGGCTCTGTGTCAAAGTTATTGCCGTACTTGCGATGAGCTATGTGTTATAAAAAGCACTAACCAGGGCGCGCGCGCGCTTCCCCAAAGAAAAACAAAAGCATGAGCGGAAGACCGGAAGACACCCATTTCAATACAAAACATTTAAAAAATAAAAGACCTTTTTCTGCAACAAATATACTTATGGTTATTTACACTCCCACCAAATTATGAGAGTTTGTTATATCAGGATAACAACAACGAATAATTTTCAACAACCATTTCTCTTAATTAGCTTATGAACATTCTAATATCAGAATTAGCTTTTGCACAGGACGCTCCACAATAGAAAGCTTATTACTGCGTTGACCTTTGTTATTCAGTCTCTTATCTCCAAAGGAGATTTTCACTCTTCTCACAAGTCCGTCCTTGCCGATAACAGTCTCCAGGACTCTGGCAAGTCTCCATTCACCTCTGGGTGACAGTTCATCAATGTCCAACACAACATCACCTACTCTTAAATTCCTTTTTGGTGAGTGCCAGCGCTGCCTAGCAATAATGTTGTGCAGATACTCACGCCTCCACCTGCACCAGAACTGCTCAGTCAAAAACTGCACACGACGCCATCTTTTTGCTCCATAGAGGTCCTCCTTTGGGAAGGCACCAGGTGGGGGCAGTGTTGTGCCAGATTTCAGGTGGAGCAGGTGGTTAGGGGTCAGTGGTTCCAAACTGTCAGGGTTGTTAAGGTTGTCTACAGTCAGTGGGCGACTATTGACTATGGCCATAGCTTCATAAAATAAAGTCCTTAATGAAGCATCATTAAGTCTACCATGTGCAAGTGACAGAGTAGTATTCAATACACTTCTGACAGTTCTTATCTGGCGTTCCCACACTCCCCCTACGTGACTGGAGTGAGGTGCATTCAACACAAAGTCGCACTGTTTTTGGGATAGATAGGTACTCAGTCTTTGGGTGTCCAGTTCACTTAGGGCAGTTTTAAACTCATTCTTTGCGCCAACAAAGTTTGTTCCCTGATCACATTGGATTTGGCGAATTGAACCTCTGATAGCAATGAAACACCTTAATGCATTAATGAATGTGTCAGTGGATAAGTCCTCTAATAGCTCAATGTGAATGGCGCGGGAGCAAAAGCAAGTGAATAAAAGTCCATACCGTTTATGTTGTTTTCGGCCTTCTGTAGTTATAAAAGGGCCAAAACAGTCCATACCGCAGTATGTGAAGGAGAAGAGGGTTCTAAGCGTTCTGCAGGTAGGTCACTCATTCTCTGACCCTCCGGAGCTTTGCGAGTCTGCGACAGATGACACACTGACGGACGAAAGAAGCAACGGTTCTGCTCATCCCTGGGATCCAGTAGCCACTGGATCTGATTTCATTTATGGTAAAGCATTTTCCTTGGTGTTTTACTTTGTCATGACAGTGAGCTATTATGAGTTTGGTCACATGATGTTCCTTTGGCATCACAATAGGGTGTTTGAAAGAGTCTTTGATAGCTGAAAGTCTCCCTCCAACCTTGATGAGACCGTCCGTGTCTCTGAAAATGTCTAAGTGGAACAGTTTGTTGTGATGTGGGAGCTGGTTGCCTTTGTTTAACAGCTTTATCTCTTTTCCATATGTTTGTTTTTGTACATCCTTAATGATGACATGTACTGCACTTTCTTGTTCACTCACTGTAGCCGGCGCATCTGATTTGATTTTCTTGGCCCTTCTTATGAGACGTGCTACAGCTCTGACTGCTTTGGACAATGACGAAAACTTGGACAAACGTTCTGCAAGGCTGAATGTCTCTGTAACTTTGGTTAACATTGTCTGTGTTTTTCCTGACTTCTGGATCTCCAAGAGATGGTTCCAGCTCTACAGTTTGAGTTGTGGGCAGGTCCCTCACCCAGAGAAAGGAGGGTCCGGTGAACCAGTTGGATGAGAGAAGCTCAGTGACTGATTTACCCCTTGATGCACTATCGGCTGGGTTCTCTTCAGATGGCACATAAAACCATTGCAGAGGGTTTGTACTTTCGCGAATCTTTTGGACTCTATTCGCTACAAAAGTATGGAAACGACGTGCCTCATTGTTTACGTAGCCCAAAACTACCTTAGAATCAGTCCAGAAATACTCTTTGACTTGAGCGTAGAGTTCCTCTCTCAACATGTTACTAACTGAGACTGAAACTACAGCAGCAGTTAGCTCGAGTCTGGGGATTGTAGTCAGCTTGGTAGGAGAAACACGGGCTTTGGCTATTACCAATGAACAGTGAATCTCCTCTTTAACGTTTTTGGCTCTTAAATAGGTGCATTGTCCATAACCACTTGTGCTCGCATCCGAAAAGTGGTGCAACTCTAATTCTTTAGGCTCTCCAAAACTAGCAGGAAAGTTACAGCGAGTTATGTTTACCTTGTCTAGGTTGGCAAAGTCACGTTGCCAGCTCTCCCACCTTGGCCTCAGTGTTTCTGGCAGGGAGTCGTCCCAGTTGATACCTTGGTGACACATTTCCTGCAGGATCCTTTTTCCGTGGAGCACATATGGCGCCAGGAAGCCAAGGGGATCGTAGATGGATGCAACAGTCGATAAGATACCGCGACGTGTTGCTGGTTGGTCTTTTAAAGTGTTGTCAAATCTGAAACAGTCCCTTTCAACGTTCCATTGGATGCCTAAGGCCCTTTCTTGTGGCATGTCTTTGAATGTTAGATCCTTTGTTTTTATCTCTACTGCACATTCAGACGGCGGGATGCTTTGTAGAACAGCAGGGCTATTTGAGATAAATTTGTGTAGACGGAGCCCTCCTTGCTTGCATATCTCTGTGGCCTCTTGTGCGAGCTGTATTGCCTTTTCAACTGTGTCTGTGCTTGTGACTCCGTCGTCCACATAAAAGTCATTTTCCATGAACTCAGATCCTACAGGGTGTGTGTGACAGTGTTCTTTAGCTAAGTACTTTAGTCCGTAATTTGCACACCCTGGGGATGATGTCGCACTGAAAAGATGTACCTTCATTCTGTGTACCCGTGGCTGTGTCTCTGTGTTGCCGTTTTTCCACCACAGAAAACTCAGGTAATCTCTGTCGCACCGCTGGACATGAAACTGGTGGAACATCTTCTCTATATCACACATTAGAGCAATGGGATGTTGTCTGAACCGTAGGAGGATGCCTGTTAGATTGTTAATCAGGTCTGGCCCTTGGAGAAGATGATCGTTTAGACTTGTACCATTGTGTTTGGCTGAACAATCGAACACAACACGAAGTTTAGTGGGTTTTTTGGGGTGATAAATCCCGTGATGGGGAATGTACCATTGTTCACCTTTTTTTCCTTCATTGTGTACTTCTTCGACATCACCCCTTTCAATAATGTCTTCCATGTAAGTTATATAGTCTCTTTTGTACTTTTCATCCTTGTTAAACTTTCGCTTTAAGTGTTCGAGTCTGATTTCAGCAAGCTTTCTGTTGTTGGGTAAGTGTGGCCTTTGTCTGAATGGCAGGGGCATCTCACAGTGTCCTTGTTCGTTTTTCCTTATTCCCTCTTTGAGCTTGTCCAAAAAGATGAGATCCTCTTGTGAGACTGTTTTGTCGCTTGCCTTTGTGTCCTTAAAATCTGACTCTAGCACATTGATCACGTCCATGGGAGTTACAGGGGGTAATTCCTTTATTGTGATTCTATGACACAAACTTGACTGAGTTTCATTAAGCACTGGTGTGGAGCCACCAACGATACTCCACCCTAGGTCTGTGCGGATGGCATATGGCTCCTCACCTTCTCCTAGTAGAACTTGTCTTGGAGCTAAAGATCTGGGACAGTTAAATCCAATAAGGAGTCCAACATCACAACTCAGAAGAGGTGGTATCTTATCAGCAATTTCTGTCAGGTGGGGCCATTGTTTTGCAGTGTCACTAGTGGGTATGTTGTCGTAGTTTACAGGAATAAAGTCTTTGGTATATGAGGGGGGTAGGTCGATGCAAATGTCTGAGTCATAACCTCTCACACGCAGTCCAGATACTCTGTGACTCTTAACAATAGAGTGAACACCCAGCATGGTAGTTAGCTTTAACTTTACAGGGTGATTGTCTGCTCGTAGGTGGTTGCTTAATTCTTCACAGACAAATGTGCTGTCACTTTGTGTGTCTAATAGTGCGTAAACTAATTCCTCTTTAGACGGGCTCTGAACCGTAGACAACCATACAGGAACGATCATAGATGTGCTACTTGACTGACCCACCTTAGTAACGTTGAGAGCTGTGACTGCCGCGGTTTCCTTTGGAGTGCTTGGAGCGGTGTTGTCGGAGCTTCGAGACCTTTCATATGCCTTGTGATTGTCATTGTGCAGACAAGTGGGATGCCTTCCTTGGCAAATGTCACAAGTGTGGCGATGGCAACAATCTTTGGCGTTATGACCCACCTTTAAGCATCCATAGCACAGTTTATTGTCCTTAACATATGTGCGCTTCTCTTCTAAGGGGTGATCTGAGAAGTTAGGGCACTTTGACAACTGGTGTTTTTCATCTTTGCAAAACATGCAGGGTATCTTTAATTTTATGTTGCTTGTCCTTGCCTTATTGTTTTGTACCGTGGTTTGCGTTGTAAAGACTTGCGTGGATCTGTTTGGTTTAAAGTCCTTTGTGGTCCTTTTCTCGTAGGGTGAGCTGCATGAGTGAAGAGCATATGAAGAAGTGACCGGGTTGCAAGCGATTTCTGCCTCGACTGCCACAAATTGTGCAAAATCCTTAAAGGAGGGAAAATCCTTGCCGTTCATAAGTGTAACTGTGACCTGGCGGTTCCAACGGGCAGCCAGCCAGTCAGGAACTTTCTGCAGCAACTTTTGATTTTCCTCACAGTCACTTAGTATCTCTAGGCCTTTTACATATGGTGTGGCTTGGAGACATGCATTTAGAAAGTCTGAAAATGTCCTTAATCCTTCTGCGTCTTTTGAGCTTATTTTAGGCCATTTTGACAGTTTGTCTCTGAAAGCTCTCTGGACAACAAAAGGCTGTCCATAACGTTGGTCAAGCTTTTGCAATGCATCCCTGTATGCCTCTTCATCACTGCGATAGAATGTCCCTTCAAGACATTTTTGTGCTGGGCCTGTGACATACCTTTTAAGCAAGTGAAGTTTATCAGCAGGTGAGATGCCTTTGCAGTCCACAAGTGAAGAGAATGAAGCCTTCCATTCAATGTAGTTAATCGGATCTCCGTTGAACACTGTGGGCATTGGCATTGGGATTCGGTTTATGGCTATACTATTTTGAATTGCTTGGGCCAACTGAGAAATGTCTGTGGGAGGTGCTTGAGTGACCATTTGAGGGTTTGAGTTGTTCACCGTGTGATTTGACATATGGATAGACACATTGTTTTGAGGCATTAATAGAGGTAAGCCACTAGAGGGAGCTGGTGCTTCATTAATGGATCGGTGGTCAACAGAGAAAGGCATATTGATCGGTTGTATTTGCTGATTGTCCATATCCATGTTAATTTCTCTGTCGTAAATCTCAAGTTTAGCGCGAGCAGCTTGCATTTCCTTTTCTGCCATTAAACGCTCAAGTTCATGTTCTATATCTTTCATTTTTTCCTTTTGTTTAATTTCCTCCTGCACAATTTTATATTCTGCTTCCTTTGCAGCCAACTCCGCAGCTGCATCAATCCTTTTGGCTGCAATGCTTGAAGTGTCAGACTGCTTACCGATACTAGACTGAGAGGCGGTGCCGTAGATGGAGCGGGCGTACTGGTGTGACAATAGCTGCCATCTCCAAGCAGAGGATGGTCCCACTGGATAGTGGATGCCATCACCCTGGCTTATCAGGTAGAGGGTGTGCCCTGCCCGCTCAGGTTGCAAGCTCACTCTACCAGGAGTGTTGCATCCTCCTGGGCACTGGTTGTGGCGCCTCACTAACAGATATTTGTAGAGTTGCGGGCTGGGCGACCCCCAACATGTTCGCTAGATTCTATAGCCTTAATGTTGAGCCGGTATCCTCCTGTGTTCTCACCTCAAACGGGTAGAAGCACCGAGAGGTCCCTGCTACTGTCGGCTTGCTATGTCACAAATTTGCTTTACAGAGTTCCTTTTCAGACCCTGTCGAGCTCCTCCGTCACCCTCGGCAGCCAGACGTTGCGGAGCGTCTGGTGCCAGGCCTTCACTCAATGTTTCCATGAAAACCAGTAGGAGGCTGGGTGCCATATGTAGTGACCCCGAGGGGATCCCATATGTGTATTCTTCCACATATAGCTTTAAGCCCGTGTTTCCCCAGTGGACATCTCTGCCATTCCTCCAAAGGGGTTACAAGCACCTTTAAATCTTCCATATATACAGAGGCCCTAAGGAGTTAATCCATATGTGTAAGTGCCACCTGAAACCTCCTTCGGGAACGATGGGGCTTCCACAACGTTGCTGTTCCAGTGGAACAGGTACGTTTTCCCAGTGTTATCCAATCTCACTGAGTGGGTAGTGCAAAGAAAACAGTGACTCACCTTTCTGGGACACTGGAAGGGGCAGCATCCGTGGCACTTTGGTAGGGATCCCCAGTTGGTCAGTCATCGAGAAAAAAACCTGAGTATGCGTTGCACCTGTTGCCTATTTATACGCACTACAATCAGCAGCAGCTGAATGCAATCATCACATGCCAATATGTTTAGTTTACACTTGAAGTAGGTCTCTCTACCGTGATTCCCAATTCATCGGTCATCGACGCAATATCTCTGTTCTCTCCTTCAGAGAATGAGGGTTACATACATAACCGAGACGTTTCAGGTTTTTTGTATTGTATTATAAGTTAGTTGTATTTACTGTCTCAGGATATAGCTGTAGTGCTTTTGATGGATTAAATGGTGATTACATAGAAATCTGCCATGACAGAAGACATAGGAATCCATATCATCTAACATAAAAAAAAAAAAACAAGCAATTACTTGAAATGTTTTTATTGTGTGTTTCCAATAACATTTCTTGTTTATTTACTTTTACTTTTTATTACTGTTTACTTTTTATTTATATTATCTGGGCTCACATAAATAAATAAATAAATAACATTTCACCTAAACTACAGCATTATTTTGTTTCTCCTTACAGATTGTGTGTGTGTACACCTGTACTGTATGGTTTAAAGTCTATTCTAGAGGAACAAACAGACAAGGCAGTCAGGTAGGCCTACTGCAACAAAACAGGTTAGACCAGACTTGATCTAAATACCAGTCTTTACAATCTTTGAACAGACTACACGGATAAATGTTCCACTTTACATACTCTTCAAAAAATTACTGTGGAAGTGCCATGGTACAGTTAAGGTGTCATATGGCAATAGTGTGGCACTGTGAAAAATATGGAACTGAATGATCATCCATGACCTCAGCATATTAAACTTCCATGGTATTTACTGTGAGTCAAAAGTTTGGACAAACCTAACCGTTTTTTCCTAAAACTACCTTAAATTTAGCTTTTCACAAAAGCATGAATGGGGACTTGTATTAGTTTCTTTATAAAATTAGAAAACTTAGAATATAATTTTTAAATAGATGAGATTATTAAATATATAGTTTTATTGTTGTTGATTTTGTTTTGTTTTTGTTGTTGTTAATCATGACAATTTTAGTCATGTCATATTCCCATATGTTATAGAGTTATTCTGTGTACATTTTTATAAGAAACGGTAGTCTAATACTGGCCACACCTGGTACTGCAAAGAATACTTAGAAAACCATACTGCACGTAGTGGTACTTTTTAAAACGTTTTAAATGAGTGTGTCTAACTCTAACCACACCCTGATCCGGAATTCATTTCTTAGTGCGTCCAAATTATCGCTCTAAATATTGACACGTCGTCACATAGGCTAAGTGTGGTTACGTGTAAAACAGGGCAGGTCTGATGTTCAAAACGCCAGCAGGAACTGCGGATTTAAAGTAGGATGTCTAAAACACAGTGGAAGACATAAACACAACTGTGTGTGTGTGCTCAGACGTATCGGAGAACTGTCGAGGTGAATCTTTCGGAATATAGAAATGAGTACAGAAAACATTCATTTGAAAGGACCGGAGCAGCACGTGAGTGATGACAAACTTTGCGACAACAAGGAACTTTAACGCGACTATTTCAGAGCGTCATTTGAAACGAAAGCTCTTAATATGAATATATTTTGTGTCTAACATGTCTTTGAGTGTAAAAACGCGGAAGTTTGCCAGGACAACAGAGTTTAGTTTAGGTCATACGGCAGAAATGTTGCCAGGCAGTCGTTTTTGAGTTCGGGATGCCCTTCTGTGATTACATTCAGACACTCAGTGTTTGGCATTAACTAACAAGTTTTGTGCTCTCAAATTATCTATTTACAGCAGTCGCGAGTGTAATGAACATTGCCTCTGTGAGTAAAGAATCAAATCCCGTTTTTATTATCGCGATAGCTTAAATAACGCTTGTAACCATAGCGACAGAGTGGTTTCATTTTAGTTCTGCTGGTCATTTCGTGCAACGTTCGCGGATTCTCTGCTATGTTGTTAACAACTAATTCCATTTTAACCCACTGCGTTTGTCCCTTCTTAGCCAACATACTTAACAGAAGTCATATCTCTGTTTCTAATTTGTTTCCGACTTTTTAATATTCAGGTATAGAATGTGGAATCACTCTCTTTCTCTTTCAGAACCGAACTGAGCGTGAACTGAAAAGACTTGAAAATAATTCATAGTACTAAAATAATGAAATTTAGGAAGTATTTAAGGGGCAGTGGGAGGGTCTTGGCTTTTGTGTTTATCGCGTCTGTAATCTGGCTCCTTTTTGATATCGCAGCATTGCGGATATCCATCAGTGATGTGAATCAGGATCTCAAAGAGAGAGAGATTGTACTAAAACAGGGAAGGAGAAAAGACAATGTGGATGTGCTCAAACACAACCTGCAAAAAGTAAACATAGACAAAAAGGAGTTTTTGAAAAAAAGCCACAGGTTTGAAATGAAAGTTGATAAGGTTTACAGAAAGAGGCCAATGGCGAGACCAGAAAATCAAGCTGAGTTAAAACAAGACAAACATTTGAATCCAATGTCTATGGCTGACAAGTCTTCTGTGAAACAAAATGAAGTAATTAATCGAAGTAAAGTGAATCTTATTGTGAACTCACTTGTGAAGGGAACAGTTATTAGCATCCCTGAAAAAATAAACAAGACAAAAACTGTTATTAATCGCAGAGTGAAGAATATAACCACAAATATAAACAAAATAAAAGCTGCTTTTAATGGACAGACGGATGCAAATCTAGATGTCAAAGCACATTTACTTACTAAAGCACTGCCTGCTGTCCAGGAGAAAACGCATCTTCCTGCGCTCAAAGAAAACGGTGTGAAGAAAGTACATCATATTAATGATACAGTAGTGATGCCACGTAATGATGTACATGTAGATGCGGGTTTACAAAAGAACTTGAGTAATGAATTGCTGAAACCAGCAGAGGGCGATAAGCCGAAGAACATTATTGAAAATTCAGAGAAACATGGCAATACTTTCAACAAAACGAAAACAGATATTATTCAAAAACCAAGTGAACTGAAGGCTCAGGACCCAGCAGAGGAGGCATTACGAGTACCGCAGTCTACAAGTGTGCGGGGGAGGAGGTCAGGAGGGCATCATAAGGTTATGGCCCTAGATGTGACAGACAGGCCCAGAGATCCCAGGGCGGTGGGACAGTTTGGACAGCCTGCAAGAGTTCCCAGAGATAAAGAACTGGAAAGTCGGAGACGCTGGAGTGAAGGATTTTTTAATGTATTCCTGAGTGAACAGATACCAATAGACAGAGCCATTCCAGACACCAGACCTCAAATGTGAGTTTGAACCATAGATTATTTTTGTTGTAGCCCTGCAGGTCATGGCAAATTTTCTGTTTTGGCAAGATATGTGTAACACCTCCATATCCTGTGTTGTTTAGATGTTCAGAAAACCTTGTTCATGATAACCTGCCCAGTACCAGTGTGATCTTCTGTTTTGTGGACGAGGTTTGGTCTACTCTGCTGCGCTCGGTGCACAGTGTGCTCAACAGGTCTCCTCCACACCTGCTCAAAGAGATCATTCTGGTGGACGACTGCAGCACCAAAGGTTTGAGCGATTTGCTCACATTTTAAAGAAATTATTTATTCGTTATTCATTTATTGACAGTGTTTAATAGTTAAAAGCTTAAGTCCTTCACAAATTTTAAAATCCAGTTTGGTTTACAAACTTGTGAGTGAGCAGCACTAAATACAGAGGTAAATATGGTCCAAAACAAGCTTATGTTTCACAGATATCCATAAAGTAGGTAGTAGGTAGTAGGTAGCAGGCGTGGCTCGTCTATATGGGCAGGTGGGGCAGAGTCCCACCAAAATATTCATCCACAACAAAGACCTCTATATAAACTGAATAATAAATTGTAAATGTGTTCAGCACTCTGCAACAAATATTTTTTTTCAGATTTTCGATACTATTTGAAGTCGTAAAGTAAGCAATATATCTTAAAATCCCATGCGTGGCTTTAGCAGGCATGTATACATGATACTAAGTGGGGCAGAAGGTGCCTGAGACCTCTCGAGCTCAACAGCGCCCCCACAATTCTGCAACGTAAATCTGTGGTGAAAAGGGGAACTGCAGCGCACTCTAATTGTGAGCCATTGGGGCAGATTTGAGACTGCCCTGCTTATTTTCACGTTACCTTACGTGAACCTCGCTCCACCGAGACGATATCAATCCACTTCAGCTATGTGTCTGCATCAGGTCAGTAACTAGTTGGCATGTCTGTTTTTTTCTATGTGGAGTAGTGGATCAAATTAACAAAGAAATTCTTTAGTTTAAATAATGTGCTCACATGAATAGCCTTTATATGGTTCAGTTGTGTTTGTTTTATTATTATTCTTAGAATAGACATATGATCGTCTTTTCTCACCCGAATTGCTCCACAACTTTTAACATTCTAAATCAACGTTTGGATGTGATAAATGCTATATTAAGGCAATTATAATACAGCATTTTATGCGTGTTCTCCGAGCCTGCCAATCAACATTAGCATGTCACCCACAGGATAACGCAAGGATATCTCTGCCAAAATTTTGTCCACATGTGTTCAGAGATTAAAATATAAAGTTTACAAAATGTTTTTCATATATTAGAGCTATGACCCAGAATCTGCCCCACCTAAATTTACGGTCAGGAGCCGCTGCTGGTAGGTAGTTAATTCTTTAATAAGGTACTCTTTTGCCCACTCAAAGTCTTGAAAAGTAAAACTTTTTCAAACTGCACTTGCTTAATCTATGACAAAACATCACAAGTCTTAAAATAAAAATTTAAGCATGGATGTTATCATCCTTCAAGAGGGTCTTGGTATAATGTGTGTTTTGGGGCATTTGGAATTTACATTGAATGTATTCTTGCATTGAAACACAGTTAAATCAAATTAATTGAATGGAACAGAGTGCAAATGTTTTGAGAAGTGTTTTTAAAGACTACAATTTGACACAGTATGCTGTTATAGTAAAGAATGGTATGGCATGGTAAAGAAAGCACCTCTGATACCAAATATGAAAACTGAAAGAAAAAATAAAAAATAAAAAATAAATATATATATATATATATATATTTATTTATTTATTTTAATTAGTTAATTTGTGTAGTTGTTGGATCCGCAATTCATTGTTGTAAATATAAATTGCATACCTAATCAGGGGCGTAGCCATCATTTCAGAAGTGAGGGGGACAGAAATGCAATGTAATATATATATATAACATTACAATATGACATTTCTGTAATGTATATAACCTAACAGTCAAAAGTTTTTGAACAGTAAGATTTTTTATGTTTTTTAGAGAAGTCTCTTCTGCTCACCAAGCCTGCATTTATTTGATCCAAAGTACAGCAAAAACAGTAAAGTGCAGCAAAAACAGTAATGTTGTGAAATATTTTTACTATTTAAAACAACTGCTTTCTATTTGAATATATTTTAAAATGTAATCCATTGTAGTGATCAAAGCTGAATTTTCAGCATCATTACTCCAGTCTTCAGTGTCACATGATCTTCAGAAATCATTCTATGCTGATTTGCTGCTCAAGAAAGCTTTTTTAATTATTATAATTAGTAATTTTTTTCAGGATTCTTTGAGTAGAAAGATCCAAAGATCAGCATTTATCTGAAATAAAAAGCTTTTGTAACATTATACACTATACCATTCAAAAGCTTAGAGTCGGTATACATTTTTTTTTTTTTTTTGGAAAAGAAATTAATACTTTTATTTAGCATGGATGATAAAGACATTTATGATAAATACTGTTCTTCTGAACTTTCTATTCACCAAAGAAACCTGAAAAAATTAGACTCAGCTGTTTTCAACATCATAATAAATGTTTTTTGAGCAGCAAATCGGAATATCAGAATGATTTCTGAAGGATCGTGTGACTGGAGTAATCACAATAAAATACATTTTAAAATATATTCAAATAGAAAACAGTTATTTAAAAATATTTCAAAATGTTACTGTTTTGCTGTACTTTGGATCAAATAAATGCAAGCTTGGTGAGCAGAAGAGACTTCTTTAAAAAACATTAACAGTCTTACTGTTCAAAAAATTTTGACTGGTAGTGTATAGGCAACTTTAATTTTTCTCTTATTTCTAGCTTTTAATTGGCTTAGAAATTAGATACACTGCTGGACAATAACCAATAATAATGATTTGTTTATATACTACAAACACTTTTTTTATCACACAATAAGGCAGAATAGTTTCTATACTGTAATAAATGCTATGTCAATTAGCACTGGATTGTTCATATTCTTTATTACCTGGAGATGACTTGAAAAACACAAAAACTATATATTGTCACAATCGCATGGTTAATGTCTTCATGTTTCCAAACGTTTCTGTTTTACTGTGAAAACAACTGTTTTCATACAGCGATAGCTGGACGTTTTTTTTTTATTTATTTTTTATTGTACAAACAACTTGGCAATATCAAGACATCTTCACATTACCATATACAGAACCGGTGCATACAAATACAACAGAACGAGAGAAAACAGAGAAAGGCAAAAAATAATATTATTCATTTTATTAAATAATAAAATAAAATAAATAATTAAAATACATAAGTCATTGAAAGGGGGCTAGGGTTTTTCTTGTAAATCATATTCTGTAATAATAATAAACAGATTTATTGCATTCTTCCCCTTCATCACCTTAAGGGCTTTTGTATACAAAACAAACTCATTATGAAATGCACAAAAGGCTGGTTTTACTTTCAAATATTTAGATTTGTGTATATAAAACTTTCCCATCATAAGGATGCTATTGACCAGAAAATCATCTTTGCTATTTTTCATTACAAGTCCATAGATGATGTCCTTTAAGGTGAAACTGTCAAGGTAACGTACCTTTGGGTAAAGCCAGTCATGAATATCAGACCCCCGCTTGATCTACGCCCATGCATCTAATGAATTGAAAATCAGTTTTTTGTTGATTTTACTATACACTTCTTTTAAAAGGGAAGTTAAAAAGTTTTAATTAAATTTTATTTTCTTTAATTAAAAAAGGTCATTCAAGTTAAATTAAGTTAAAGTAAAAAAAGTTACTGTATTGTGATCTTTAAAACAAAAAAAAACTTTTTTTATACTTTGCATTTATACTTTGAAGAAGTCGTTTCTGGATTTGTGTTTCTCTATGACTAAATTTATTGCTGTTTCTATTGTAGACTACCTGAAGGAGCAGTTGGATGTTTATATGTCTCAATTCCCTAAAGTACGAATCATCCATCTGAAAGAGAGACAAGGCCTAATCAGAGCCAGAATCGCAGGGGCCTCCGCTGCTACAGGTACTGTAAACTCACATTCGATTTAGTCCAGTGTAGTGGCAAAGATTCAATCCATGGATTTGTGCTTAATTTAATCTGGAATACATAGAATAGAATCGAATACAATATCTCACATCTCTGTTGTATAATATGCATATTGTTTTAGTGTATGGCCTTATTGGTTGTTTCAGCAGATGTTGTTTCATCTGCAGGTGAAGTTTTGACATTCCTGGACTCTCACGTTGAGTGTAACGTGGGGTGGCTGGAGCCACTGTTAGAAAGAGTTTACCTGGACCACAAAAAAGTGGTCTGTCCTGTTATTGAGGTCATCAGTGATAAGGACATGAGGTAATGAAGTATATTAAAAAATGTATATATAAAATATACAAATGAAAGAAAGAAAATAAAAAAATGTAAAAAATAATAAGAATAGAGAAAAATAATAACAATAAATAATTAATAAAAAAAGAAAGAAAAGGAAAGCAAGGAAGCAAGAAAGAAATAATAATAAGAAATATAGCTGCAAGCTAGGGATAACCGGGGTTCAAGCATTTAAGCACATAAGAAAAAAGATTTTGTGTTTGCATGCCTGTAACCACCTAAATCAATTATTAAAAATAGCATTTTGGGCAAATGCAGGTAATTTACCAAAGAAATATGATGATTTTAAACCCATCCAAAATGGAGAATAGGCTCACAGACACACAACATACATACACACACGCTGAAATTAAATGATTAAACTAGTTTATTAATACTCTATAAGCATATTTACACACACACACAAACACACACACACACAAATAGAAATGAAATGGTTAAACTATCATATTAATAATCATTAAGCCTGCTTACACACAGAGACACACTCATACATACGGACATACTTGCACACACATTTTGTTGCAGATATAGATATTTGAAATAAATGATAGGTGACAATAGTTTTTGCAAGTCTTCTCTTTTTAAGAGTTTATATTTCTCTGTGATCATATGGCAAAATTGTAAAAACTGACATAACAAAATGGTAAACTTGAATTAAATGTTATTTTAAATGTTATAACATTGATTTTATAATATCTCCATGAGAAAAACTATGAACAGTTCTGTTTGAGAGTTTAATAAGCCTATTAGTGGTCTTCCGCTGCCATCTAGTGGTTATACATAGCAATTTCTCATACGACACTGTGTTTTTTACCTTTATAACTATTATAGTGGTATTTTTTGCCAAATAAAACATACTCACAAACATAAAAAGGTTAAACTGTTATATTAATATTCAATAAGCATGCTTACACACAGACACACACAAATAGAAAATAAATGGTTAAACTATCATATTAATAATCATACATAAGCTTACTTGCTTACACACACAGACACACTCATACACGGACATACATGCACACATATTTTGTTGCTGATATAGATATTTGAAATAAATGACAGGTGACAATATTTTTTGTAAGTCTTCTTTTTAAGAGTTTATATAGTCATTTTCAGGTTTCTCTGTGATCATAATATGGCAAAATTGTAAAAACTGACATAACAAAATGGTAAACTTGAATTAAATGCGATTTTAAATGTTATAACAGTGATTTTAAAATATCTCCATGAGAAAAGCTATGAACAGTTCTGTTTGAGAGTTTAATAAGCCCATTAGTGGTCTTCCGCTGCCATCTAGTGATTAGAAATTTAAATTTCTCATACAACACTGTGTTTTACATTTTTTTTTAAAAGTATTATAGTGTTATGTTTTGCCAAATCTCTCTTAAATTTTGCACACTTGTTTAGAATGAAATTATGCATCATTTTACACAGTTTTAAGAGAAGTTGAGGGCTTTCTTTTAGGATTTATAGGCCTTTGGGTACTCTATATCAAGTCCATTTTATTAATTTGCACTTATAGCTGTCCAAAGGCAAATGTACAACATTTTTTGATAATTATTGATCTAGAGAGTCTAGAGAATAGTACTGCACTGATTTTATTGATTTTAAGTTAAAAACCGAGGAGTAGTTTACAAAAGTATTTTTTTTTTTTTAAATAATCTCAAATATTTAAACAACAATTTGATTGACAGCAGTGATCCTAAAGACAAAGTTGTTCAGAATAAGGAGATCTATCATATTATATGAAGATCTAGTGTTTGTGTGAATATATTAACATAGTCTACAATTTGAGGTCATGTTCTATAGAAATGTTGTGTTTTTGAGGCTTTTTTAACTGTGATAGCGCCACCTATGGTCCGATCTCCTTGAAACTTTTCATGCTTGTTAACAGTTATCTGACACTTGTTTTCACCAACTTTCATAAAGTTTCGAGTTTTTGTTTAGGTTTATAGGCTTTTTGGTATGTGTGGCCACGCCCACTTTTTAAATGAGCCAGTTATAGCTAACCAAAGGACAAAATTCAAAGATTTTTCGATAATTATTGATCTAGAGAGTCCAGAGAACATTACTGCAGTGGTTTGGTTCCGATCGGGGAAAAAACCTAGGATTAGTTTGCAAAAGTAGGTTTTTAACTTATTTGTGAACATTTAATGAACGATTTGATTGACAACATTAGTCCTAGAGGCAAAGTTGTTCAGAATGAGGAGATCTATCACATTATATGAAGTTCTAGTGTTTGTGTGAATATATGAACATGTTCTACAGTTTGAGGTCATTTTCCATAGAAATCTTGTGTTTTTGAGGCCTTTTTAACTGTTATAGCGCCACCTATAGTTCGATCTCCATGAAATTTTGCGTGCTTGTTAAGAGTCATCTGACAAGTTTTCACCAAGTTTCGTAAAGTTTTGAGTTTTCGTTTAGGTTTAATAAGCTTTGGGTTATGTTTTGCCACGCCCCTTTTCTAAATTACCCCATTAAAGCTAACCGAAGGACAAAATTCAAAAAATTTTCGATAATTATTGATCTAGAGAGTCCAGAGAACATTACTGCAGTGGTTTGGTTCCGATCGGGCAAAAAACCAGAGACTAGTTCGCAAAAGTAGGTTTTTAACATATTTGTGAATAATTAATGAACGATTTGATTGACAGCAATGGTTGTTGAGGCAAAGTTGTTCATTATGAGGAGATCTATCAAATGATATACATATTGTGTGGATTTGTGAAACGCCACGTGATTACAGAGCCAAAAAAGCTCATTAGAGCCAACTAGTGGCCAATTTCTTTCAAAATTCTTACAGACCTTTAGGGCCATGAGTCGAACATGCCCACTGAGTTTCGTTCCGATCGAACTCCGTTAAACTTGTTTAATAGGCGTTTAAATTTCATTGGCCGATGGCGGCCATGGTTTTTGAGATACGTGAATGTCCTCATATACACTCGTGCCCCTTTGGACCAAGAAGCTGCATACCAATTTTCAAGTCGATCGGATCAACAGTTGCTTAGTTATAACTATTTTTATGTTTTTTCAGTATTATAGCACCCCCAAGTGGCAGAGCTGCGCAATGTTTTTTATTTGACGAAAGATTGAGCTCATACACATTTGTTCCGAGTTTGGTGCAGATATCTAATTTCGTTCCAGAGTTATGCTTGAAATAACATTTGGCTAACGTTAGCATAGACGCTAATCGACGTACTGTTTTGCGCGAAAATCAAAATTTCAACTTTGTTTTGATAATTATTGATATTCAGTGTCCAGATAAAATTTCTGCAGTGGTTTGGTTCCGATCGGGTGAAAAACCTAGGACTAGTTCGCAAAAGTAGGTCTCAGGTATAGCTCAATTTTGCGAAAAAAACGTGCGTCGTAGAGCACTACGTACTTGAACCCCTAAAAAGAAAGAAATAGAATAATAGGGCAGTGATACAATACAATCAATAGAAATGCACTTTATGGCTGCATTCAGAGTTACTGTTTGGGACTGACAGCATTTGCTTACAGGTGAGAGACTTGAAATGTTTTATTTATTCAGCAGATTAAAACATCTGCTTGAATACATATCTGTATGAATGAACAGCTGAAATCACAACCGCATTCAGGACACTAGCGACAGAATCAAAAATGGAGTCATAACACTGGGAAGTTTTATTACAGTTGACAACCCGTTTTTAAATAAATGAGCCCAGGCGAGGCTTGTCCAATCCATCACAGTTAAACAACTAACAATGACTTTAAATGCTTTGTTAGCAAGTGCAGAGAGCGCGTTTGGTGCACGCGTCTCAAAACTCGCGTAATCGCGCCCACGGCACTGACGGCAGCTCCAGTGGATCTTGAGATGAACGCGAATCATTTGTCTCTGTGGGTGAATTAAACCCGTCATGATTATATAGGCAACTTGATGTCCCATGCTGTTCCGTTCCGTTCATTCCGAACAGCTTTGAATGTGAGAATGCGGTTGGGAATCCTGACAATGTAAAGGCGTTAGTTCGGTTATATGCGGTTCTGACGGTCGTATAATAATAATAAAATGCTCCATGAACCCAACTCTATGAAGTGAAGTTGCCATACTAGCCTTTACCTTCTGCTCTAGAGTCTTCTTTTGTGTTAAACATGGCAGAAAAACAGTCTTAAGTAGGGATAACTGCAGGGTTGCGCAATGGGCATGGCTAAAAGGTGCGACGCATCAACACATTCCATGCTAATTGACGTATTTTCATAATCGCTGCAGCCGTACAATTAAATAAATGCTGTGTACACATTTTGTACATGGTACTTTACCGTTGCACATATGAGACTCAATAGCCCTTTCCAATGTACCATTCCTCCACTGCTGCACTGAACTGTTAAAATTCATGCACTGAAATGTATTCATTTATTTTTTGTGTACGCAGTTACATGCTTGTTGATAACTTCCAAAGAGGCATTTTCAGATGGCCACTGGTGTTTGGCTGGAGTGCGCTACCAGAGGAATATATTAGAAAGAACCAGATCAAGGATTCAGACCCCATCAGGTAACATCAACGAAATGGCATACACAAAATATATATATATATATATATACTCAACTATTTTCTGCAATTCTCCAGCTGTGGTCCTTGGAGAGTCTTTAGCCACTCATACTCTCCATCTCACCGTGCATTAGGACAATATAGACACACGTCCTCTTCCAGAATTTTCACTGCTCTAGCTCTTTCCTTAAAGCCACTTCACTAATTTGTGAGAGCTCAATTATCTTTTGCTGCACATCAGAAATATATTCTTTGGGTTTTTCTCATTGTGATGGATGATTGAAGGAATTTGGGCTTTGTTTTCCCTCCTATTTATATTTCTGTGAAACAGGAAGCCATGGCTGGATAATTTTATGTTCATAATCACCCTGAAGTGCTCAAAATTGTGAATATGAATGGGAATATACTTCAGAGATATTTTACTCATAATAATTTCTAGGGGTGCCAATAATTGTGTCCAATGTTTATTTGAGAAAAACATTTATTTCATAATGATATTTCCCCCCATTTTAAATTCTTATTATCCAATGAAAGGTTGATTTTTGTGAACTTTTTAAATAAAAAATCAAAAGGTTTAACAATGCAGATTAATTTTCACAGCCTTCTTTGATCATATTTACCAAGGGTGCCGATATTTTTGGCCATGACTATATATATATACAGTGGGTACGGAAAGTATTTTTCACTCTTTGTTATATTGCAGCCATTTGCTAAAATCATTTGTTCATTTTTTTCCTCATTAATGTACACACAGCACCCCATATTGACAGAAAAATACAGAATTGTTGACATTTTTGCAGATTTATAAAAAAAGAAAAACTGAAATATCACATGGTCCTAAGTATTCAGACCCTTTGCTGTGACACTCATATTTAACTCAGGTGATGTCCATTTCTTCTGATCATCCTTGAGATGGTTCTTCAACTTCATTTGAGTCCAGCTGTGTTTGATTATACTGATTGGACTTGATTAGGAAAGCCACACACCTGTCTATATAAGACCTTACAGCTCACAGTGCATGTCAGAGCAAATGAGAATCATGAGGTTAAAGGAACTGCCTGAAGAGCTCAGAGACAGAATTGTGGCAAGGCACAGATCTGGCCAAGGTTACAAAAAAAATTCTGCTGCACTTAAGGTTCCTAAGAGCACTGTGACCGCCATAATCCTTAAATGGAAGACGTTTGAGACGACAAGAACCCTTCCTAGAGCTGGCCGTCCGGCCAAACTGAGCTATCGGGGGAGAAGAGCCTTGATGAGAGAGGTAAAGAAGAACCCAAAGATCACTGTGGCTGAGCTCCAGAGATGCAGTCGGGAGATGGAGAAAGTTGTAGAAAGTCAACCATCACTGCAGCCCTCCACCAGTCGGGGCTTTATGGCAGAGTGGCCTGACGGAAGCCTCTCCTCAGTGCAAGACACATGAAAGCCCGCATGGAGTTTGCTAAAAAACACCTGAATAAGATTCTCTGGTCTGCTGAGACCAAGATAGAACTTTTTGGCCTTAATTCTAAGCGGTATGTGTGGAGAAAACCAGGCACTGCTCATCACCTGTCCAATACAGTCCCAACAGTGAAGCATGGTGGTGGCAGCATCATGCTGTGGGGGTGTTTTTCAGCTGCAGGGACAGGACGACTGGTTGCAATCGAGGGAAAGATGAATGCGGCCAAGTACAGGGATATACTGGACGAAAACCTTCTTCAGAGTGCTCAGGACCTCAGACTGGGCCGAAGGTTTACCTTCCAACAAGACAATGACCCTAAGCATACAGCTAAAATAACGAAGGAGTGGCTTCACAACAACTCTGTGACTGTTCTTGAATGGCCCAGCCAGAACCCTGACTTAAACCCAATTGAGCATCTCTGGAGAGACTTAAAAATGGCTGTCCACCAACGTTTACCATCCAACCTGACAGAACTGGAGAGGATCTGCAAGGAGGAATGGCAGAGGATCCCCAAATCCAGGTGTGAAAAACTTGTTGCATCTTTCCCAAAAAGATTCATGGCTGTATTAGATCAAAAGGGTGCTTCTACTAAATACTGAGCAAAGGGTCTGAATACTTAGGACCATGTGATATTTCAGTTTTTCTTTTTTAATAAATCTGCAAAAATGTCAACAATTCTGTTTTTCTGTCAATATGGAGTGCTGTGTGTACATTAATTAGGAAAAAAAATGAACATAAATGATTTTAGCAAATGGCTGCAATATAACAAAGAGTGAAAAATTTAAGGGGGTCTGAATACTTTCTGTACCCATAATTATATATAATTATTATTTATTTATTTTTTCAGAGCAAGTTGGCAAGATTTGTTAAATCATTTGTTTATTGATTTGTTAAGATTTGTCCGTTGATTGGTTTAGTTGTACTTTTTGCAGGTTACAAAGTTGACAAGTGTTTTTTTTAATGTATTTTAGAGGGTGTTACTGAATCAAACGATTTACTACAAACACAGTCATTCAGAAGTCCTATTATGTTCCATTAAAATCTGTAAGTCTGCAGAAATATTTTGTTAAACATAAGGTTTATTCTTTCTCTGCTTGGCTTGACTTTTCATTAAGCTAAAAGAAAAACAACAAATTCCTACATCTTTAGGGGTCCAAGCACCAATCTTCACTAAATTTTGCACACAGTGGCTAGGGATGGTGCTGGTAAGAAGTTTTGGTTTCACTTTATTTTGATGGGCCCGTTAACAAACCTGGGCCTGTTGACTATAAGTAATGTTGTACCTACATATCTACTAACTCTCAACAGAGTGTTAGTAGAGTATTAGTAGACTGGTAGGGTTAGGGTTAGAATAAGTTGACATGTACTTGCAAAATTACTTCGAGTCTGTTGGGCAACCATCACAATAAAACGTTAGCCGATATTAAGCCTACTAATCCTAAGTAAGCCTACTAAGCCTATGATATTAGTCTACTAATACTCTAATGAGAGTTAGTTGATATGTAGGTGCAACGTTACTTAAAAATAAGTGTTACCAAAGTTTCTCCAATTTTATTTGAATAAACAAACAAACATAGCCGTCAACAACCAATCTAAATTAATCACCTTATAACATCAAATCTGAATGGCAGACCATCACTAAATTTGGCAGGTTAAAGAAAAATTGCTGAACATTTACAGGCAATGCAAGATGTACAGTCGATGAATTTCTTGTTCTTCATCACAAAAGAAATTGGAGAAATTTAGCATTACATCACTTGTTCACCCATGTATCCTCTTCAGTGAATGGGTGCCGTCAGTCCAAACAGCTGATAAAAGCATCATAATAATTGACATGACTCTAGTTCAGCTGTTAACATCTAGTGAAAAGTGGAAACGTGGGTTTGTGATAAATGAATGCATTAAGATGTTTTAAAATTATTGCATCCAGCTAAAATACAAGTCTTCTTCTATTCATAATATTCACCAGTGAAAAAGTCGGCTGGTCTAAATCGGGACAGAAATATGCACAGATCAAGTACCGTTTACAGACAAAAACAGGAAAAACAGTCCAAACAAATACATTGGTGGATTTTGATGAGAGGACAACAGAGGAAGACTTTTTCACTAAAGGAGGCATTATCATTGATTATTGACTTGATTATTAAAGTTAAAATAGATTTTTAAAATATTGATGTTTTTTACAAACACACAGCTTTTCACTTCACGAGACTGATGGACTGGAGTTGTGTGAATTATTGTGATGTTTTTTTTATCAGCTGTTTGGATTCTCATTCTGTGAGCAAGTGATGTAATGCTAAATTTCTCCAAATCTGTTCCGATGAAGAAACAAACTCATCTACATCTTGGATGGCCTGAAGGTAAGTACATTTTCAGCAAATTTTCATTTTTGGGTGAATTGTTGCTAATAACTATGGATTTGTAATAGTTAAAATCAAAATTAATCTCTCTTCCAATTCCATCAGTTAATCGTGTTTATTTATTTACATGAAGTTTTCCACCATTAGTTAATAAAAGAAAAAAAGAAAAAGGGTATCCTTGTGAAAGATGCCCCTGTTTTCATAACTTGGTAACACTTTAAAATAAGGTTCAGTGGTTAACTTTAACAAATGTATTGCTCATATATTAGTTATCCATTCATTAGAGTATTTATTAATATTTGTTAACATTAATTAATGAAATTACAACTGTACACTGTTAGTTCATGTTAGCTCAGGTCTAATAATTAATATAGATATATAATATAAAACTTTGGATTTTAATAAATCCAAAAAAAAAAAAAATTCTCTTTACTTATTCCTTCCTTTGGTAGTTTGTATTTATTTGAACAATGCCTGAGACTTGGTGTTGCAAGCACTTCGTCTGTCTGATTGCCTCTTCAAGTTGAATCGCTTTATGTATTCCCCAATTGTAAGTCGCTTTGGATAAAAGCGTCTGCAAAATGACTAAATGTAAATGTAATAATGTATTAGTATATGTTGCAATTAATATGCTTTACAAGTGTTTTTCATTTTTAGTTTGTTAACTAATGTAGGTTATTAATGTTAACAAATGGAACCTTATAAAATCTTAGCGATGTTGCAACCATATAGGCAAATATATTTGTGGGTATTGCTACAAATCTTTTGAATCTTATGTTGTGAATGCAATGTCCAAACTTCACAAATCTTATAATATTATCTTGTTATAACACATCAGGACATTCTGAATACATGTTAAATTTAATGAATTTTCTCAGAGGGTAACAACAGTTTCTAAAATATCAATCATTTTTTATCAATATTAGTGACAGTAATGAAGACTGTAATACTAACGTTGTCCACTAGAGAGAGCCACAGGATAATTCTTCTTAGGTCTTTCAAATGTTCAATATGATATATTCATCTTATTTGAATATAGTTTGATAGAGTTTAATATAGTAAGTTTACAAAAAAGTGATTTTCAGAAAGCTTACAGATAATTACATTACCTTTTATAATTATTATAAAATAATTATAAAATATAATTATATAATTAAATAATAATTATTACCTAATGAAATTGTTTAATATATATGAACATAATTGTCCAGTGACTTGGCTGAATGTGTTGTTGTCCAATTTCATGAAAAGGCAAAATTATTTGTCTGTTTTAATTTAATACAATAATACTTCTGTAAAGAGACACTTTAAAGGTGTATTCACACCTGTCTTGTTTGGTTCGATTGAAACAAATTCAAGTTCGTTTCCCCTCTTGGTGCGGATCTTTTGGGCATACATTGTGAATACAGCAATCGCACTCGGGTGTGCACCAAACAACTGCACCGAGACCCAGCTGAAGAGGTGGTCTCGGTCCGCTTCCAAATGAACTCTGGTACGGTTCCGGCCTCGATCTGATCCAACTGCAGAAAGCATGCTCAAAAAACACACAGCTCACGCATATAGTGCTGTTGTTTACATTTCAATCACTTAAATCACTTGTTTTCAAACCGCAATGCTTAAAAACGTGTGCAAATTATGAGTTTTCGTGACTTTAGTGCCCACAGCAACATGACATTAGCGCACTAAATAGGCTAAAGCTTGCCGCAAAGCCCCAGCAAAAGTTACAATGAATGTGTCTGGGGGAAATAGTAAGGAGATATTTGAATTATTTATTATCAAACTAGTGTTTTCTGAGTCAGTGTCACAAAGATGAAGTTAAAAATCCTGACTCGCCATCTCCTCATTGGATGTGCCTTTAGAAAGAAATGCATCTTTATGGATTATAATGAATGAGTTTTTGTTTTGGATATGAATTACTTCGTTTTGTAGTAATTCAAAGCTTTCTATAGATATATTCATCATGTCTGTAAGGAAAATATTCACTGAGTTACGGTCATTTTTGACGGGAAGCACATCCTATTAGTTTTCTTTATTTTAGAAAAGCACGTTTTCTTGATATTGTGAGTGCACACAAATAAAAATATACCCTTTACAGTTCCGAACAATGTATTATTATTACCTTTTTAAGCAACAATTACGGCGTATTTCATTTGTTTCCACTGATGTCCTGAAGCGCGCTTCAGCTTCCACTCTCCGCACAAACGATTGGATATGCGCCTAATAGCACACATTTATCTAGGTTAAATGTTTAAACTAACATTTTGATATGCTTTAAGTATTTCATATCTATAGATTTTAATTTTGGCAAGTCGTAATTACAACATTGTCTCATATGATGCTCATAAGTTTCTTCATATTGCGTTTTTATCTTATGACAGCAAATCAGTAAAAGAATAAAAATTTCACTACGAAAGATCTCCATGATTAGCCTGTTTTTGCACTTCCTGTTTTTCCCTGCTTGAGAATTTCTGTCCAATGAACGGATGGCCTTAGCACAAGTGTGGTTTTGTTTACAATTTCTGGTTCACTTGCAAAAAGGGCAGTGTGAAAGCGAACCGCACCAAAAAAAATAAAAAATCAACATTGTATTTGGTCCGGACCAAAGCAAGTGAGCTAGTGGTCTTTCCTGGTGTGAATACACCCGAGTCACTTTAAGAAAAGAGAGAGGTCTAACTGTACCATTGTTGTATGAGCCATGATAATTGCCGCTTGCAGATATACAGTGCTGCTTGAAAGTTTGTGAACCCTTTAGAATTGCCTATATTTCTGCATAAATATGACCCAAAACATCATTAAATTTCCATATAGATCCTGAAAGTAGACAAAGAGAACCAAATCAAACAAGTGAGAGAAGAATATTTTCTTTGTCATTTATTTATTGAGAAAAATGATCCAGTCTTACAAATCTGTGCGTTGCAAAAGTATGTGAATCTTTGCTTTCTGGTGTGACCCCCTTTTGCCGCAGAAACTGAAGCTAAAGTTTCTTGTAAGTGCTGATCAGTCCTGCACAATAACATGTCGGAGTTTTAGCCCATTCCTTAGTGCAGAACCACTTAAACTCTGTGATGTTGGTGGGTTTCCTCCTATGAACTGCTTGCTTAGGTCCTTCCACAACATTTTTTTAATTGGATTAAGGTCTGGACTTTGACTAAGCCATTCCTAGACATTAACTTTGTTCTTCTTTAACCATTATTTGGTAGAATGACTTGTGTGCTTGGGGTTGTTGTCTTGCTGCATGACCCATGTTCTCTTGAGACTGTTCTTTAACAGATGTCCTGGCGTTTTCCTTTAGAATTTGCTGGTATAATTCAGAATTCATTGTTCATCAATGATGGCAGGCTGTCCTGGCCAAGATACAGTAAACAGGCCCAAGCCATGATACTACCACCACCATGTTTCACAGATGGGATAAGATTCTTAAGCTGGAATGCAGTGTGCTCTTTTCTCCGAACATAATAGCTTCTCATTTAAATCAGTAAGCTCTATTTTGGTTTCATCCATCCATTAAACCTTTCTCCAATAGTCCTCTGGCTTGTCCACATGATCTTTAGCAAGCAATTTTCTTTTTGGAGAACAGTGGCTTTCTTCTTGCAACTCTGCCATGCACACTATGGTTGCTCAGTGTTCTCCTGATGGTGGGCTCATGAACATTAACAATAGCCAATGTGAGAAAGGCCTTTAGTTGCTTAGAAGTTACCCTGGGAACTTTTGCAACCTCACAGACTATTACACATTCTGCTTTGGAGTGATCTTTTTTGGGTGACCACTTCTCGGGAAGGTAAAAGTGGTCTTGAATTTCCTCCATTTGTACACAATCTCTCTGACTGTGGATTTGTGGAGTCCAAACTCTTTAGAGATGGTTTTGTAACCTTTTCTAGCCTGATGAGCAACATCAACTCTTTTTTCCGAGGTCCTCAGTAATCTCCTTTGTTCGTAACATGATTCACTTCTACAAACATGATCAGACTTTGATAGATCCCTGTTCTTTGAATAAAACCGGTCACGTACTGACATTTGATAGTCATTGCACTGACTGAAAACACCTCTGCACAGATGGACTCTAATTTCACCTTTAAATTAACTGCTAATCCAAGAGATTCACATACTTTTGCCACTCACAGATATGCAATATTGGATCATTTTCCTGAATAAATAAATGACAAAGAAAATATTATTGTCTCATTTGTTTGATTGGGTTCTCTTTGTCTACTTTCAGAACTTGTGTGAAAATAAGATTATGTTTTTGGGCCATATTTATGCAGAAATATAGAAAATTCTAAAGTGTTCACAAATTTACAAGCAGCACTGTATTTTTAATTGTGTGATCATCAGTCATTTTTAAATGTAGATAATATTGTGCACTTTTTCTATTTGCTGTGAACAACTGATTCATATGAAAAGCTGAACAAACCAGGGCCATAACCACCATAGACATTGACATTGATCACACTGATTATGCAGCGCTCTGTTTGTTGTTAGGATGTCAAGAGGTTTAAAAGTTACATTTTTAGCCTGGTCTGCTCAGTGGCCCCCCAATGTTCAAGACACGGTTACGGCCCTGGAACAAACATGAATAGAACATCATTATTGTATAATTGTTTTGGTTTTCATGTTTAAGCAGATAAATACTTACAATTTAACTATCAATAATATTATATATAGTAGTTTCAGTGAACTTTTAGTTCTAATTATAGGTTATACTACATTTATGTTGTAATATGTAATATAATATCTAAATCTAAACTGCAGTTAAAGGTGACTTTATTTATTTATTTATTTTTCACAGGTGTCCTGTGATGGCAGGGGGTCTTTTCTCTATAGACAAGAGCTATTTCTATGAACTGGGGGCATATGACCCAGGCCTGGATGTCTGGGGTGGGGAAAATATGGAAATCTCTTTCAAGGTAAATAAGCTAAATGTTTATTTGCAGGGTCAAATCATTTTTAACCAGAGATTTAAAGGGATCATCTCATGGGGAATGGCATTTTTTTTAAATAAAACCATTTGTACATTGTACTATAAATAAACATTTTAACTTTTCAAGTACACACAGTGTTAGGATGGTGTGTGAAAGTAAATGAGAGTCAAAAGCAGACCACTTTTAAGATTTTCTTCAGTAGGGCAAACAGCATAACATCTCACATTTTTGTTAATAGTTTATGGACCATAAATAAAAATTACATTTGATACGAGTCCTTTTAAAAGTTTGAACCACTCTGAAATAATTGTGCACATTCCCCAGTGGCAGCAAGTAATGTGTTATTTGTGCTGTAGATCTGGATGTGTGGAGGCGAGATTGAAATCATCCCCTGCTCACGTGTTGGCCACATCTTCCGTGGTGATAACCCTTACAAGTTCCCTAAAGATCGTGTGAAGACAGTCGAGAGAAACTTGGCCAGGGTTGCAGAGGTCTGGCTGGATGACTATAAAGAGCTGTTTTATGGCCATGGCTACCACCATCTGCTGGACAAAAGTGTGACTGATATAGGAAATCTGACAGAACAGATTGAGCTGAGAGAAAAACTCAAGTGTAAAAGCTTTAAATGGTACTTGGAGAATGTCTACCCAGACCTGGACGCCCCTCTGGTCAAAGCAGAAGGACTGGTAGGAAGAAAATAAATAACTTTACACCACTATCGCTTACACAACTAATTAACCCTAACCTTAATGTTACTAATCTGACAAACTTTTTGTTTTTCTCTTCAGATTTTCAATGTTGGAACCAGAACATGTTTGGTATTTCAAAATGGCATTTTATTTTTTGATAAATGTGATCTCACAAATAAGGTAAATCCAAATCAGACATATTATTTACTTAGATATTCCATTCTGCTGTATAATCTTTCAGAAAAAAACACTGCATCCTAAAAACTGTTTCTGTTTTCTCATGCCTCGCAGAGTCAACACTTCAGCTACACCTGGTTAAAGATGCTTCGACAGAATACTTCCTGTTTGGCTCCTCAGGAAAAACAGATTATCATGGAACCATGTGACAACACAAAGCCACATCTCCGCTGGATGCACAAGTCTGGTAAAGTTTTGGTAAGTTCAGCACAAAATCTAATCTCTAGGGATAGTAACACTGATAAATTAATCAATGAATGGTGGGACAGGAAATATTGAATAATATCCCAATATGATTGTTCCAAATGTTTTAACAGAAATTGGATCACTTGCTTCTCCCATGGTTAATGTTAATCTGAATTTAAATAAAGGACACTGAAATAACACTGTCAGCCCATGCATAAACTGTTATTTGCTTTTAGACATTTTTTGTGGATTTCAATATTGTTGAATACTTGTTTTTGTTAAAAGCTGTTTTGATTTAACAATATATGTAAGCAATTACATGTGTGGTTGGACAGTGGCAAGAATAAGTTAAAAATAAATGGATTTCTGCATTGATTATTTATAAAATGTAGTCTGATCTTTATTTGACTCACAATTATAGATAAACAGTCTGACTAAATTAATAACACACAAATAATTGTATTTGCATCGAATATATTGAGTAATGATTCACAGTGCAGGGTGGAGAAAGTAAGCGAAACCTTGAATTTAGTAACTTGTTGGTCCACCTTTAGCAGCAAAACCTCCACATCTACCTTTTTTATACTTTTGACCAATTTTGGACCATTTCTCCCAACAAATCTGTTTTAGTTTATCAATATTGCCTTGATAGCACAGCCCTCTTTAGGTTATGCCACACCATCTGAATTGGCTTAAGACCAAGGCTCAGGAAAATGCACATTCAGCCACTCTTTATTTGGTATTTCTTGTGTTTTGGGTCCTTTTCATGTTGCATCACAAAGCCTCTTATTAAGTCCTGACATTCTCCTGTAAAATATCTTGATACACTTTATGAGAGGAAGGTTCGAAGTAGGGTTGGGTACCGAACTCGGTACTTTTAAGGGTACCTACCGAATTGCGTCGGGATTACCGAGTACCTATTCACATTCGGTACCAAATTTCGGTACTTGAGAACGCATTCGAGAGAAAGAGAGAGAGACCCTGTGACATGATATCACCCCTGCAACTCTTTAAAACACAACACACAGGGCAAACCGAAATGTACTGAAGTGTGCTGAGAAGGGTGTTCCTGCATAACCGGAGGAGCTGCAGTTTCAGGACCGCAGTTCTAGAACCGCATTTCTAGGACCCTATTTTTTTTGTAACAGCGCCACCTACCGAATCGAATGAGATAGCAGAAGCTGCAGTTTTTTGCAGTTGTTGTTGTTGTTTGTAAATGTCGTTAAAGATATTGAATTTCAGGAACATTTTTATTTCCGGATATTTTTTATTTATAATGAAACAGATGTTAATTACAAAGTGTGTAATACCTGCTTTTGAGTAACAATTTTAAATTTAAACAAATTAATTTACACTTAAAATATGAATGTAAATGTATTTCAATCTTTAAACAACTGAAAAAGTGGAGTAGGCTATCTTAAGTCTTAGTTTCTGGAAATACAGGTGCATCTCAATAAATTAGAATGTCGTGAAAAAGTTCATTTTTTTTCTTGTAAGTTATTTCAAAAAGTGAAACTTTCATATATTGTAGATTCATTGCATGTAAAGTAAAACATTTCAAAAGTTTTTTTGTTTTAATTTTGATGATTAGAGCTTACAGCTCATGAAAGTCAAAAATCAGTATCTCAAAATATTAGAATATTTACATTTGAGTTTCAATTAATGACCATCCCTACAGTATAAATTCCGGGTATCTCTTGTTCTTTGAAACCACAATAATGGAGAAGACTATTGACTTGGCAATGATCCAAAAGACGAACATTGACGCCCTCCACAAAGAGGGTAAGTCACAGAGGGTCATTACTGAAAGGTGTGGCTGTTTACAGAGTGCTGTATCAAAGCATATTAAATGCAAAGTTGACTGGAAGGAAGAATTTGGGTAGGAAAAGGTGCACAAGCAAAAGGGATGACTGCAAGCTTGAGAATACTGTCAAGCAAAGCTGATTCAAACACTTGTGAAAGCTTCACAAGGAGTGGACTGAAGCTGGAGTCAGTGCAGCTCAGACGTCTTCAGGAAAAGGGCTACCAAGCCACTTCTGAACCAGAGACAACGTCAGAAGCATCTTACCTGGGCTGTGGAGAAAAAGAACTGGACTGTTGCTCAGTGGTCCAAAGTCCTCTTTTCAGATGAAAGTAAATTTTACATTTCATTTGGAAATCAAGGTCCCAGAGTCTGGAGGAAGAGTGGAGAGGCATAGAATCCATGTTGCTTGAAGTCCAGTGTGACGTTTCCACAGTCTGTGATGATTTGGGCTGCCATGTCATCTGCTGGTGTTGGTCCACTGTGTTTTCTGAAGTCCACAGTCAATGCAGCCATCTACCAGGAAATTTTAGAGCACTTCATGCTTCCTTCTGCTGACAAGCTCTACGGAGATGCTGATTTCATTTTCCAGCAGGACTTGGCACCTGCCCACACTGCCAAAGGTACCAAAAGCTGGTTCAATGTTACTGTGCTTGATTGGCCAGCAAACTCGCCAGACCTGAACCCCATAGAGAATCTGTGGGGTATTGTCGAGCAAGATGAGAGACACCAGACCCAACAATGCAGATGACCTGAAGGCCGCTATCAAAGAAACCTGGGCTTCCATACCACCTCAGCAGTGCCACAAACTGATCACCTCCATGCCACGCCGAATTGAGGCAGTAATTAAAGCAAAAGGAGTCCCTACCAAGTATTGAGTACATATACAGTAAATTAACTTACTTTCCAGAAGGCCAACAATTCACTAAAAATGTTTTTTTTTTTTATTGGTCTTATGAAGTATTCTAATTTGTTGAGATAGTGAATTGGTGGGTTTTTGTTAAATGTGAACCCAAATCATCACAATTAACAGAACCAAAGACTTAAACTACTTCAGTCTGTGTGCACTGAATTTATTTAATACACGAGTTTCACAATTTGAGTTGAATTACTGAAATAAATGAACTTTTCCACGACATTCTAATTTGAGATGCACCTGTATATTGATTAACCCCCTTAAATTTAACAAATTAGCTCATTATCAGGTATAGCCTAATAAAGATGGAATCAAATGAAATGAGCATTTGCAGTCATTAAATTACAGCCAGATGTTTAAAAGTTTGTAAAGAGGCAAGACACAAGAATGATTCAAGAATTTATTTATATATATATATATATATATACACATATACATATACATATACATACTCATTTTTGGAATAACACATAATACAACATCATAAAAAATGAAATAAGAAACATTTTCTTTAACATGTTTAACTCTGTAATATATCTTTCTGATTTAACACTTATGCACTGTTGGGGTTGTAGAGAGAGAGAACCACACAGAATTACTGACATCTAACACCAAACTCTAAACTCCAAATTTAAGTTTAAAAGAGCACTACCCACCAACTGAATGTTCTCCCTTCTTTCCTCAATTGTTTGTCAATCCGGTAACACTTTCTATGAAGCCCGTATTTAGAATACATTATATTCTTAAGTCAAGTCAAGTCAGGTCATATTTATTTATATAGAGTATTAGTAGGCTTAGGTTAAGGTTACAGTTGGTAGAATAAGTTGATGTACTTGCAAAGTTGCTTATAGTCAGTAGAATGTCTGTTGGTGAACCATCAAAATAAAGTGTTACTAGATATTTAGCAGACATACTACTAATACTCTAATGACTGCTAGTTGACATGTAGTGGCAGAGTTACTTATCAAAAGTTGTCTAAAGGGTACCATCAAAATAATCAAACTGATATTAAAATAAAAATAGTTCAAAGAAAATGTGTACACGTTCATCTGATTTGATATCTGATCTTATGGCTGTTTGAGAAAAAAAAATATTATTATTTATAAGTGGTCTTTGTCTGCTTTAGGTACAATGAAGTTACTTCACTTAAAGCAGACAAAAACCACTTATAAATAATATGACCACATTATAAAGCCTTTTGGAATGTTTTCATGAAGACTTTGTATTTGTTATTTTACAGTAAAAACACTAATAAGATGTACTAAGTTATTATGCAGATCTTAAACAATGGCAAGATATGACATCTAATACATTATACCTATGAGAAATATAATTCATTGTAACTTAAGTGGATGCAGCGTGTTCATTTTGTGTTATAAATCATCATACTCCACCACAAATTAGCCACAAATAAGTATTATAATACATTAAAACTGTTCTTATGATTATTTATAAGATGATACAACATATTATAAGGTTTCTAATAATGAATTATTCATTCATTAATGTATTATAAATACAGGCTTCATAGAAAGTGTTACCATCAATCCTTCTATTAAAATCTTACACCTCGCTGAAATAGTTATCAGAGAACAACCACTGTTGGGTTAACAGAAATATCAGTAACAAAAGGGTGCACTGGGCATTGTGCAAAAAATAATTAATATTCTACTCTGACCTGTAATGATATTCCGGACCAGAAAGGAAGAACTGCTCAGCCTCCTGCAAGGACAAATTCCGTAGGACTGCCAAGGCATATATGATGGCCTATGAAAAAAGGTTAATTTAAGCATACTATTAAACCACTACTGAACAGCAAGCCATTATACATGGGTCCATACACGAGTAGCACCAGCATGCAGTTTATACAGTAGATTTTGTAAGTGTAAGTGCAAGAGCAGGAAAACATACAAACACATTACATGGCCCGGCATACCTCTGGAAAAAGAAGACCATAGATGAACTGCACTCCATCTGTGAAGCTCAGTTGTGTTGGTGTGCTATGCAGTGCTCCTCTCAGATGGACAAAAAGGATGTCCTGTTGTTCCTCACTGTCGAGGAACTTTGAGGGCTTCCCATTGAGTACACCCTATGGGCAAACCATGGTGCAAAAACAGTTATTTTGAGGAAATTTATGCATTTAAGATAAAGATAAAATCATTTGCAGCATAGTTCAAATATACTGTTAATGTTATTCCTAATTAAGGCCCTTGGTGAACCTTTACTATGAGTAGTCTGTAATGATGAATAAGTGTGAACATTGTTTAAAGTACCACCAAATGCTCCTCTGATCCCAGTACAATGAAGGTCCACCAGTCTCTTTTCCTCTGCGGTGCGGTCATCGACAGCCTGAATGTGGATTTCCTCAGAGAAAGTGCTCTGTACACTGGCTGAAGAATTCCTTGAAGCAGGTTTCTGGCCTCATCAGTCCAGAAGGCAAACCGCTGACCATGCCTTTCAAACATCAACAAAATTAATTTAAAGTACTGCCAAAACAACAGGCGTATAACACATATTGTGGTGCAACCAAGCAGTCAGCAGTTAAATTATGAAAGATAATGAAAACATTTATACTTAACTAATATGGTAAAACAATGAGTATTAAACAAGTTTTCACACTAATACAGTAAGCTAGAGGTAAATCTGACACATCTCACATCAACATACTTTTATCATCTTTTTAAGTTTATTTAATGCGCTGGCTAGATTTACTTATCATAGTCAACATTAATTAAATCATGGCCACGAATTAAGAAAGTCGTAATAATCAAAACTAGCAAACAAATTCGTGGGAATTCATTATTTTTTTTCTTAGCAATTCTCACTTTGGCTACGTAACTTTGCATCGTTTTAACGTTATAAAATTAACTTTACTGATTTTCAATTAAATTTTCTTACACTCTGATTGCTGTCCATGTCGTCCATCTTTGGTGATCCAATTCGGTAGGTGGCGCTGTTACAAAAAAATAGGGTCCTAGAAATGCGGCCCTCGAACTGCGGCCCTGAAACTGCAGCCTCCAGTTGTGCAGGAACATACTATTGGGGAGTGTGCTTACATTTCTAGAGTCATATGGTTTCCGCGAAAACGCGGACAGGATGGCGGAGTCCATTCATAAAAACGGAATTTACTTTTATTTTTTATTTATTTATTTTATTTTTTATTAAACAAATAACATTCACAGGGGATACAGTCAAGGCAAAAAACAAAACAAACAAACAAACAAAAAAAACCTACACAAGTCAAAATACAAATTATTTACCTAAACAAAAGTAGTAACAAAAAATAAATAAATAAAATAAAAAATAAAATAATAATAATTAAATAAGTTACACATAAAATATCAACTTCAAAGAATACTCAGGAGGTAACCCTTACAACACAGTCATTATTTTTTCCATCAAAACGGTTGTTTTAACAGCTTTCTTATTAAGCGATGAGCAGAGAGATTCATAAAATAATTCCAAATCAATACAAAAGATCCTAAAATTGGGCATAGAATCAGTAACTTTACATTTGTGAAGATGAAATAGGCCACAAAGAGTCAAGAGTTTTAACATATCATCCATCTCCTTTGATCCTGATTCCCAAATCAAAAACAGTACATTACTTATTTCAAAACGAAAAACTTTGTTGTAAGCTGAGAAAACAAGCCAAGACATTTATTTCCATAAATCCTTTGCATAGTCACATTCAAAAAATAAGTGTGATATTGTTTCCAAATTAGAATTACAGAATGTGCATTGTGAAGAGATGTCCAACTTAAATTTTGAGAGTAAAGAATTGCAGGGATAGTACATATGAAGAATTTTATAGTGAAGTTCTTTCATCTTGTTAGGTAACATAAACTTGTTAATACCAGCCCAAATTTTAATAGTAGGAAGAAAAGGGTAATTTGACTTCCACTTATAAAATGCTTTAGGATGGCAACCAAATTTCTGAATTCTGGTTTTTCTAATCCAGAAATTGTTACATTTAATATTACCAAGCTCCAGACCTCCAATAAAAATTTTTGGGATTTCACATTTTAAAGAATTGTAACAATTTGCCCTAACCAAATGTAACAATTTGGGTGAAATGGAATTAATAACCGATTCATACACTCTAGGTGAGGTATCCACTTCAAAGAGTTCTGAAAATTCTGAATATGAATAGAAGTTACCATCCTTTTTTAACAAATCTAAAACAAAAATGACACCTTTGTCAAACCAATTTTTAATAAAGATAGATTTTTTTCCACGCAGCACATTCTGGTTATTCCATAGAATACATCTATGAGGGGAAAAATTGACAGAAGGCAAGCTTACAAGCATCCAGAGCTTGCTTATGAAAATTAGCGAGCTTAATTGGGAGTTTATTGCAACTAAAGTAGCATGTTAATAAAAAATTTAAACCTCCACATTTTTCAAAGATCAATTTAGGAATATAAAACCATAACAAATTAGGGTCAGCACAACTGTGCTGTTGTTGGCTGCCACAGTAATGGCAGTAAGCCAAGGAATTCCTTTAAAGTACATGTTTTGCGTATCAGAAATGAGTCTTGTCAGGCACTGTATATATGGCTTGCAGCGCTTAAGTTAAAATACTGAGTGTGAAATAATAATATATGTTAAAATAATGTTTGCTCATCAATCTGTGTACAAAATCCCATGAACTTCACAGGGGCGCGGGAAGTGAGGGTGCTGCAGCACCCCCTGTTTTTTTCTGTGGGCAACGGTTTAATTGTTGGGAATATTAAAAAAAAAAAAAAAAAAAAAATCGTCATGTTGTTGGCAGAGGCTATTTATACTAATTCCACCCACAAACGTATGATTGGGATAGTCAAATTTGCAAAAGACGGTCGTCAATTGTCAGATTCAGTGGCGCAGATGGTAAAGCGTGTCTTACGCTTATTTTGACACGACCAACTGGGGTTAGAATCTACCTTTTGGCAAACTTTTTTTCTCCCTTTTCAAATTTCAAATCACATCAGAAAAGCATTTATTTTAGTGGTGGGCATAGATTAATTTTTTTAATCTAGATTAATCTCACTGTAATCTTGGAATTAATCTAGATTAATCTAGATTAAAATGGCTCATTTGAATTCTGCCAAGTAGATAAGTAAACAACTAGCAGTCATCAAGAATTTAATATTGATAATAACATTGAAGACATTGTATGATTATTCCTTAAAGATAAGGTTTTAATAGTTTTAGTAGTAGTAGTCTATTACGTTGCCCAATGTCTTCAAGTGAAACCGAACTTTTATTTTGACGGGTTGCCGTGAGGATAGTTTTTCTCAAATGAAACGCTCGAATGCTCATGAAGTGACTCTCAGAGCAGTTCTGGAGATGTTGTTCATGTATTTATGTCCTCATTTAGTGAGACGACAGACGTTAATATCGCCGCAAGCGTCACTCTGTATGAGTAGTGAACAAACCCCTGCGTCTGCACCATACATTAACACAGAGACACACAGAAGTCATATTTAAATAGACGTTTTGCGGCTTAATATTTACAAATAGGAGTGGGAGTGTGCTCACTTGTGTGTGCGCTTACGTTTGTTTGTTTGTTTGTTTGTGTGTGTGCGTGCGAACCGGGGCGGAACTCCGCTGTGCGCGCGATACAGAGAGCGCGACCATGTAACGTAGAGACAGAAATGACTTGCCGATTTCCATTGGGAAGCTTCTTAAAAATAAATTTTCCCTGAAGCAAACCCCGCGGCTTCATAACTGCATCCATGTTAGCACGCATACACACAGGTTCGAAGACTCGTTCTCGCCCCCTACAGTGCAATTCGGCTAGGTATACATCCGCGCTAAAATATCAAGGTGAAAGTCATCATAGCTTGCGTAGTATAGACCCAGCTCCCAACCCAACTTTGAGAATAGATTAACGGCGATATTTTTTTTATCGCCCGATAAGAGTCAACGCAGCACGTTAACGCCGATAACGGCCCACCACTAATTTATTTTTAAATAAAAATGAAGGAAATAATCAAAAAGTTGAACATAAAGTATCGGGTAGGTGTAGGGAGAGCTTTTGTCCCAATAAGGTGGCATCCATTTAATGATTAGAAATTAAAAATTACACTCAATAAGTTATTGCATACTATTTTGTAATGTATTACAATGCAGAGGTGCAGATGATTGCCACTATTTGTAATATGTAATGTTTTTCTCTAATAATGTTATTATTAGATAACATTATTAGAGAAATAATGTTATCCAATATAACATTATTTCCCATTGTTGCCCCCCATGTTTATCAGCAGCACAGCACATGAGTGAGAATAACGCGATATCTGCCTTTGATCTCGTAGGTATCTGTTCCACTTCGAGAGGGCAGAACTGTCCCCCTTGACTGCGCTTATTTCACTCCTCCCCTCACTGCAGCCGCCTACTCTCGCCTACATTTCAGGCGAGGAAAGGCGCATCTCAAACGAGCCTAATATGTAAATGTGACTAGAAACAGGAAATGTAAAGCACCGTTCTAATCAGGGGAGACTTCCGCGTTCAGAAAAAGGTCTATAGAGAATGAGAAGGTTTTTTGTTTTCTTTTAATGCATTTCAAAACATTACAATATTTGAAAATTAACAAGGGGGCATACGGACATCACCACATGTAGATAAAATGGCTACACAAAGCAGCAAAATAAAAAAAATAAAAAATAGAGAAACTTTTACAAATACCTTACAACAATTGAATTCAAAGGTTTGGACACATTCTTGAAAGAAGTGAAAAAAGATTTTACATCTGAAGAAAACATTCTAAAGTTAGGTTTACAATGAATAGTTCTGGCTTCATGAAGGTGAAATTTACCCAGAAGACAAAGCAGTAATACAGTATGTTCAAGATTGCTGTCTTTAGAATGAAAATCTGACAGGAAAATGATAGATTCTGTCATTTCTAGCATTTTGTTACAGCAGAGAGAAATTAACACGGTAACTTCTGACCAAAAAGACTTGGAGAATGGCCAATGATAAAACAGATGTAGAATAGATTCTTCATCAATATTACAAAATGAACACAATGAAGATATATTCTCAAAAAACCTGCTTAAGAATAAATTAGAAGGGTATCTGTGAACAATTTTGAAATGTAGTTCTTTAATTTTACATGGAATAAAAAATCTGAGGAAAGGTCCATAAGTTATTCAAATCCGAGTCCGGATAACAGATCCTCCATTTAGATTGTGCTTTAGAGGGGCATCCTGGAGTTGAAGAAAGGGCATTTCTGATAAAGACGTTATTGCATTTTTTATCTAATACATAAACTCCATTAAATGCAAGTGTAGGAAAATGGTTGATTACAGAGCCATAACATAAACGTGCTATAAACAAGGTTTTTAAACTGACAGGGATACTTTTAATCACTTTATTATAATCTCTCAGTGAGATTGTTGCACCTTTTAAAGACACAAAATCAGGAAAAGAAAGAAGGTCTCCCTGAGCACTGAGTAAATCAGAAACAAAAAAATAATATTTTGATTCATGCCATTCAATGAAAAAAAAGTGATTTGTTACCAGACAATATATTTTCATTGTTCCAAATAATACATGTGTGCGGCGAGAAATTGTGTTTAAAAGCAATCTTCCAGGATTCTAGGGCTTGTTTATGAAAATTTGAGAGTTAAATAAGTAGCCTAATTTACTACATTTAAAGTTACAGGACACTAAAAAATTAAGGCCACCGCAACGTTTGAAGATTAGATTAGGGATCCAAAACCAGGGTAACTCATTATTAGATAAACAATTCTTAATCCAGTTAATTTTGAAAGTCTGGCTAATGGTTTTAAAATCTAACGCGTCAAGGCCACGATAATGAGAAGTTACGTCACAATCTTTTCACTCCGCGTTGCATTTCGGGAAGGCGCCGCTATATTAGCAGGATACACTATCCGTTCCCATGGTTACTTCTCATTCTCTATACGGATAACTGATTATCTTTTCTTTTGTTTTTGCCTTTAAGTTAAACAATAATTCATTCTTCATTGTATCGTTTGCAGGGAAGAGAAGCTAATTTATCGCACTGCATGATAATTAGATTTTTTTTTTTCTCTTAGGTTTTGTAGAATTTCATTTACAATGTTGATCTGATTACCGTGAAAACAGTGTCACCCGCTGGATGCTCGCTGCTGCTTCAGCCGACATATTAAATTATCCAAATAAAAGTGTGTTCAGCAAGCTGACAGAAGTGCATCCATTTCTTTGTTGGAAACTTTTAAATGATAAAGTATAATTGTTGTCATTATAAATATAAATTTTCCATGGCCACGGGAATCAGAGATTGTGGGTCACATTCAGCGAACAGTCACGAACTCACTCTAATTTGTATATTTATTTCAACAAATGACAAGCAAAATCAAATCCTTAGGAGCTTGGGAACAGTTTTGTAGCATTTTTAAATGCTGGTTTAATGTACCAAGACAGTGATGCAAAAAGACATGAAGGTGAGTGACATGTTTAAACGTTAAGCGTTTTCCTCCCTTTAGAAAACTGTAATGTAGAAAGCGCTTATGGATTTAGACAGTGATATTTAATGTTCATATTTTGGTGCTCATCTGTTTTTCTGCACATATAATGATTTATTAGTAAGGTGTGTATGTGGTCTTTTATTATCATTAAGCCCTTTCACACATACAGACTTTTGCGGAAAATTACGCTGTACACAGAGCAGCTCCGCGCTCATGAACTCTGCTTTATCAGGAATTATAGGTAAAATGAAATTAAAATGCCAACAACACGTTTCTGAGGACAAGTCGGTTCCCTTCAGATACATTCACATAAAGACATCCGCGCCGCGTTTTGACTGCATAAGTTTGAACTAGTGAGTTTAGATATATTGGTGCAGTGCTAGTTGTCGTCTTGTAGGCAAACATCAGTACCTTGAATTTGATGCGAGCGGCTATTGGTAGCCAGTGTAACCTGATGAAGAGAGGGGTAACGTGAGCTTTCTTTGGTTCATTAAAGACCACTCTGGCTGCTGCATTCTGGATCAGTTATACCATTTAACGTATTTAAAACTTTTTATGGCCTTAAAAACTCTTAACTCACTTTAAGAGTTTTTAAGGACCCGCCGGAGATCTGTATTTAAGGTAGCCCGTCGGGCAGGCAGTGATACATTTTGGTAGCCCGACTGGAAAACACAATAGCCCCGGGACGTCGGGCTAGCGATTTTGCGAGCCCTGCTATGTGAAAGGGACTAATGTCTCGGTGCATTAAGCGTGTTCTTATGAGAGGAAAATGCTTAACGTAAATAAAAACGTTGCGTTCACATTTGCGTAACTGCACATAGTATATGCTTTTCAATTTTGTCTTTTATCACTGTCTTGGTACATTAAGCCACTTTAAGCATTTTAGAAAGTCCCCTGTTCAAGTTCTGCTAATTCAGAGTCATACTCGCAAAGGTGGTTAATTATTAAACCGACAAAATCAAATCTTTCAAAAACACACAGAAATGTGATTCTTTTATTGATTGAAAGGCAGTGGGTTTAATCAGTGACATTAACTATTCGGCGTCTTCTCTGCGACCTGCTTCCTTTGGCGAAAAAACATACTGCATTATCCAGTTTTCTCTCAGAGCGATGATCTGAGTTACTATTGCAATTCTCGATGCAGCATGAATGACATACAATGGTGACATTTTTCACAATCACGACAAAAAAAAATCAAATACTGCCCTAAACTCAATAGCGGAAAGGCAGCGCTATCCTGCAAGTATGGCGGATAAACAAAGCAGTTTCCCAGAACTCTGCGCGGCGTTACGTCACATTCTCATTCTCAATAGTGCGGAATGCCACGGAATTTGTCAATTTTTGGATGAATAAAAAAAGGTCTGTCACTTAATTCAAATAGCGATATGAAGAAGTGTATGTGAATATTAAAACGCAAAAAGTCGGTTTAAATATGTAAATTATGTATTCAATTTACTGTCAAATTTAAATAAATCAATTAAATGATTTAAAAAAAAAATTATTACAACCACATTAACCACTTAATTGTAGAAAAAATACAATTATTATTAAAACTTTTGTAAAGGAATATTCACACAATTTTTCTAACGTATTAATTTTAACAGTAAACCTCTGTTTGTTTGCCAAAGAATAAAAGGGTTTCATTTTCATTTGATTAAAAATAAATAAATGTTTCATGCCTTCATTTGATTATCAAAAAAAAAAATGTAGGGCCCTGTTGTTCAGAATGTTGAAATTGAGAGTTTTGGACTTATTTTTTCACTGAAATAAATGTTTTTGTTATTACACAGAGAGTAAACCACCGATAAAAGATACCGTTGGGTACCGGTACCGTACCAGATAAAATGTGAACGGTACCCAACCCTAATTTTTAGACATGGTCTCTTACTGTGGGATTCTTGAACACCCAGGTCTTTAGCAATGCTTTCCTAAAGCCTTTCCCATCTTTGTGTATTTGCATTTTAAGCTATTTGGATCAAGACATGGTTCACACTAAATAAGAAGACCAGATTTGTCAGTAGCCAGGCTTTGTGTTTCTTTATTTAAAGAGCAGTGCACCTGTGCAACCCATACTTCCAGTTTCATTGCTTGACTTAGCTTTTGGAGAAGACGTAACACAGAGTATTACTTACTTTTTCCAGCCTGCTCCGTTATCGATCACTAAATATCTTGAATAAATAATAATAAAGTGTGTTATTGGTTAATCAGATTTTTTGTCTTTAAAACTGTGACTTAGGTGAAGGTCAGACCACATTTTAATTACAAAAAAAATAAAAAATAAAAATAAACTCCACTTTATATTAGATGACCTTAACTACTATGTACTTACTATACATCAAAAATGAGTACAATGTAAAAAACATTATCAAATGATTGATTTGTCCTAAATGTAAGTACATGCTGTAGTAGTTAAGGCCACCTAAAATAAAGTGGGACCAAAAAAATAATTTTTAAAGTGTTAACAAACTTACCATTATATATAATAATTAGCATACCCTCAAGTGCCTTTTTACCCTTTATGAAATTGTTACCACATAACAAAAATATTAAGGACATTTTATTTAAGGAAATTAAATCACTTTCCACTAAAAGGTTTAGTTCTTGACATATAAACTAGTCTTACTATTGTAATCTATTGGTACTGCACAGTGATACACACAGTACAGTAGCTGTGGTGTTTTACAATGTGTCTGTGGTGTATTTTAACATTGACCTGAGCTTAACATTGGCAAGAGCTGTTTTATAAGGTTTTATATGAAAAGTATGAGGTTCTCTTATAAATCATCTTGTGTGCAGTTGCACTCTTGATTTCATATATCAAGATAGGAACTGTGCTCAGTTTAAATGTGTAAACATTGTTTGACCAAAGTCTATCATCTATATCTATGTCTAGACGGAGCATGTGATGATGGAGGGTCATTCCCGACCCATTTGCCTGGAAGCTGGGGTTAAAGCTGACAGCATCTTTCTTGAGGACTGTGATCCTATTAATACTTTTCAGAAATGGCAGTTTACACACTACTACGCTGAGTGAGATGCTCCAGAATATCACTCATATATTGTCCATAACAACTTTCACCTCTGTGCATGGATTTGTAATTTTTTTTTTTGTTTTGTTTTGGGTTTTTAATAGCCTATGTGTGGTTTGATGAGAGTCCACTTAATGCACTTTGTATAATACAGATGGTTTTTGACATTCTGAATCATAAGGGTTCGAGGTTCACATCAGGGAATCAGGTCTTCTTTTTTGGTTAATCCAGGTTATTTGTATTTTATGGTTTGCTTGGGAAATACTGGTATGGATAGCAAATGATACACAGGGGGTTTTCTACAACAAAAACCATTCTGAAGTACCCTTATGATATTTTCACAATAAAGTTCTTGTTGCTTGTAAACACAAGGATTTCATTTTTATATCTATGTCGTTATGAAACGACCGACCTTACTACCATATTGTGATGTATTTGCAAGTGAAGAAAAAAATGTATATTGGATTGTGGAAAATGAGTGACGCATGCCTATGAGTGCCCCCTATTGGCCAGATGACCCTATTCAATGGCGTGACAGAAGGTTTCCTGCATGTTCTGTCCTTTATGTGTACTACTGTGAGTAACACTTAAGTTAGTGCAGTTTAAGGTATTTCATTCTAATAAATAAATTGCTTTCTGACTCTATTTTATCGTGACCTTGAATTTGGTTTGGAACTCCATTTAATTGGTCATATGATAATTTATCTTGGTATTTTTGATTATGCAATTTAACCCTTCACTTTAGATTGTGCTGATTCATTCAGATTCCAATAACCCTCATCTGTGTATGTAGTTCTCACAGTCACAAACTCACTAGTCTTGGTCATTTAAACATAGGTAATTGATTTATACTACTGTTTGCAATGACCACGACTACTTCTGATTGAAATATATCACCAATATAACCAGTTGGGGACACTTAATTTCTAGCGATTATCGTCGATTTGATTACACATACTATTTAAACTAAACTGAGCTAGACAATGACATCTCTGAATTCAATAATGAAATGCCTTTAACTGAAAATTGAGTGTTTAATCTTGTACATTACTGACACTCTATCCTCCAATTTGATACGGTTAAGTGCTTTGACACAATCTGTATTGTTAAAAGCGCTATATAAATAAAGGTGACTTGACTTGACCAATATTATTATTAATATTTTTTTAATAGCAGCTTTGCATAATAGTTGATTAGACTTTACCCTAGTTAGATTGGTCGATGTTGTCCTAAATGGAAATTTCCTTAGAGCCTGGACATTCTGAGTTCACTTCAGCCAATTCAGTAGCTAAAACTGGCACTGAAAAGCCTGTATGTTAATTCATTGTGTGTACACTGTATATCTCTTAAAGGATCAAATGTTACAACCTTACATAACAGAATGGAGGCAGATCTGAATGTAACTGCTTAACTGCAGTGTGGCTTTGTGTAGGTCAGCAGAGAGGAGTCATATCACAGAAAGAACAAGTGGCATAACAGTTTTAAATAAGTATTCTGAGGTTAAAAAAATAATTAAAAGTGGATGACGTAAGACCAGTAACCTGTTTAACATGCACAAAACCTTATGAATTATCAGAATCATCATCCATTAGGGCAACCACTGAAATTGGTCAGCATGGTTCTATAATGGTAATGGAGTTTGGGTTCCATGCAACTGTTGCCTTGGATTATCAAGCTGGTCTGAAAAAAACTTAACTTGAAATCTATTGATATGACCACATTGACATCATCGGATGATAACACAACATGAACTCAATTCAGCTGGATGATAGAACTATTTTCTTTCTTAGAGGTGCTTTACAGCATCTTGCAACCTCAACAGTGTTATTTGTAGAACAAGTCAGCGTAACTGAACTCAATTCAAAACTGATTAACTTCACACTGTTAGGGACACAACATCTCATTCCCTCCATCAGGGAACAGAGATTACAATATAAATCAAGACATTCCCTATCTGTCACTCATTCAATGTTATGTCAGTGTAGTGACCTTAGGGTCCCCTATACTAAATCCCCACAGCAGCTGAACTGGTTTATGAGGCTCAGTGGTTCAGATCCAAGCAGGCTGGAGTGTGCCTAATAAAAAGGGCAGCCAGGCCATGTCATAACCTTTCCAATGCCTCAAGTAAGTTATTGTAATTCCCCGTATCCTGAGGAGCCACTAGTCAAGTCTAGTCACCTTTATTTATATAGCGCTTTATACAATATGGATTGTGTCAAAGCAGCTTTACAGTTTCAAACAGGAAAATAGTTTGTCAATAATGCAAGAGGACAATAACAAAGAGTCTTTTTTTTTTTTTGCAGTTAACCCTCTGGGGTCCGAGGTCATTTTGGGGCCCTTGCGATGTTTTGACATGCCCTGATATTTGTGCTTATTTCAGCTACTTAAAACATACTATTGACCAACATGTAATTTTTTTTGTATTCAGCACAAACTGTGCTAAAATAATATGTGACCAAGATGGATGTACATGTTTGCATTTTTTAGAAAAAAAAATATTATGCGTGGTTAGTAAGTTTTGGGGGAAAAATTTTAGCTGAAATAAGGCGTTAAAACCCACATTAAATAGTTGTGAATAAGACTTTTGAGTAATCAGTCTTGTAGGCTAGAATATTTACTTCAAAATTATGTGAAAATCATTCTGCTTACTCATTCACAGAAAACAATATATTGTAGGGGTGTGCAGCGGAGCCATTATTTATATCTGTATCTGTATTCGGATAGATCCGGAAGTTCGTCAAATTACATGAAAATACCATTTTAAATGCAAATCTGTTCGATTCGTAGTTTTCATTTAACAAATATGCCTTGTATAACTAAAGAAAGTATTATTTTTTATTAAAATTGTAACTGTAAATATCTTCTATTTAAAACTTTATCAAAAAATAAAAAATAAATTTATTCTTCTTATTTTCCACTGAAACTTTGTGTAAAAATTTGACAAGAGACAAGCATCCATAATCTTAAGAGCACTAGAAGAAAAGAAAAAAAGAAATAGAAATGGAAAAAGTGTTCAGTAGCCTATCATAGCAGAATGACAATAAAGCTCGCAAAAAAGCTCTTCAAAAATAAAATTTGAAAACCTTATGAAAAATTATTTAAAATCATGTCGCTGAATAAATTCATGTGGCTGACTCGCAGCAGCTGCGAAACGCAGGAGTGAAGGAGCTTGGCGCAAGTGCAGCCTCCACTCTGCTCCGCCATGTTGCCAGATCTAGTTATTATAAGCGTCGCTGGACTTGTTTTAATACTTAATGTAACAGCGTTAATAAAGTAATTGGGGCATTAATAAAGTGGGAAGATGAAGGTTGAGGTTAGAGATTCTGTATCCTATTTGCAAAATACAAGATGTAAACTTACTGTATATTGGTGCATTTTTCGAGATGGTCCTCACTGCAGAACACAAGATCCAGGGGGTGGAGTTGGATCTAGATCCAACTCCTCCCACCTTACATAGACCTAAACCTACCCGTCTCCACCCCCTGATCCATAAACCCACCCATCCCCACCCCTAAACCTACCCATCTCCACCCCTAAACCTACCAATCTCCACCCCCTGGATGTGGAGCCAACTCCGCCCCCTGGATCTTTTGTTCTGCAGTGAGGGGCTACTGCATTTTTCTGGAGATTGGTTGTTTGTTTTTTGTAGCAATATCTGGCAACACTGCTTCGCCGTCACTGACAGGCAGCAATCAAAAAAGGAGCGCGCGGATAGTTTATTGCTGAGGAGAGCACATTCGTTAGACAAACGCAATGATCACCATGACATTATCTGTACGAAACTGTGTCAAACTCTATCAAAGCAATTATTATTGCACAAATCTTAACAACCGCAGACCTCACTAATGTTGTGCTGTTCCAACAAACATGTGATTGTCTGCCGAATATCTTTTCTGTTATTCGGATAAATCCGTTATTCGTTTTGAAGCCATTATCCGTGCCTTTCCGAATAAGGTATTTGGCTTCGGGCACATCCCTAATATATTGATTTAAAATTTTCAAGACATGTTTTGTGATCGAGGGTCTATATGCGAGGGAGTGGCAATGGCCATGAATATTAAGTGAGTCTCACCTGAGAGACAAAGGGCCCTCCCCTAATGGCCCATCAGTGTGACTGTGACTCTGAGGCAGGTAAGAGAGAATGTGAGGAGATTGAAAAAAAGGTTTTTTTAAATTATTTGTATTTTATTTACAACACAGTATAATCAAAACATACATAATGAAGGTCAACGACACATTATTGTGCACACTGATCTAACCACAGAGATGTGAACTGAGTCAGTCCTGCAACAGATTCTGTCTAACAAGTGAAACAAGTAAATCATACCTGATATTTACGTGTTTTATTTAAGTGTTTCTACTTCTTTCCATGGATTCAAGAAGAAAAAAAACATAATCAGTAGAAAAGGAACTTGTTTTAACATAGAATATCAGTGTAGTTGAACATCTGATGTTGGTGCAGCGCTCTCAGAGGAAAACAGTTTGAAGAGACATCAAGATACATCTGGTGCTGGTATCTGATTCAAAATACAAACAATCAAAAAAAAAAAAAAAAACATTTGTGAGCATGTTAATATCAGGAACATCTGTATATATGTTTTGTAGCCATAGACTCACACATGCTTTGTACTATCATAAAAAAAGAGAAAGAAATCTTATATCTGAGAAACTAATTATTATTGTTTAGCACGTTATTAAAATCTATTTCTGAACAGAGTAGGCTATTAATAATAAACATGTACTAAACATACTTAGACTCGTAGCATTCATCATGTTACAGTGTACACTTATATTACTTTTATTGTTTTATATAGAGCATGAAAACATTATCGCGCCGTAAGAAATTTAAATACAATGAATTGCCTTTCATATTCAAAATGTTTTACATGATTTCAAACATTGTAGTCAGGAATTATAGTTTGGGAAAAACCCAACTATGATTTTGTAGTCATATAGTCTAGTATGTATGATTTTATAGTAGCCTATGATATGATTCTGTAGCCACAGACTCAAGCAAGCTTTGTGCAATAAAAGGATGTACTTTGTACTATAAAAAATGATATTTTATATATGAGAAACTAATTATTATTGTGTAGCACGCTATTAAAATATATTTGTGAACAGAGTATTAATAATAAACATGGTCTAAACATTCTTAGATGCGTAGCATTCATCATGTTGTCATTTGGGAACAACCCAACTAACTGTCAGTAAATCTGTTCAAGTTTATGACACAATAAAACGTTAACTAATGCAAAAAAAAAAAAAAAACATTACTTACTCATCAGATTGATCTCCTCTTCTGGATGAAATCATGTTCTTCTTTCGAGGGAAATCCTGCCTTTACTCAGCGCGTCTTCCAGAAACAAACAGTAGTCGCGATGAGGATCTCCTCTTTGTTTGTGTTGGGCGTTTGCACGCGAGCACGTATCCGCGTGGCTATTTGCATATGAGCGGCGCGAGCCGCGCGGGGGCGGGATTGTATTAGAGATAATGAGTCAGACGGGACAGACTGAACATCGTGTTGGTTTCATACGGATTACTTCATCACAGAATGTTTGTTTTCGATAAGACTTGCTTCATTTCAAAGTAGACACTTCAAGCTTTCTATAGATATAACTTCCATGTCTCTGTGTTGAGTATTTGCTGAGTTACAGTTCATTTTAGTGACGCGTTTCTAAAAACAGTTCGCGGAGACGGAGAAGACAGAGAGCGCACCCTGTTTGTTTTATTATTTTTCCAAAAGCACAAAGTTGTGTTGTTATTGTGAGTGTACACAAAAAAAAAAAAGTTATCCAATCTTTCCCCAACTAAGCAAGCCAAAGGTGACAGTGGCAAGGAACCAAAACTCCATCGAAATAGGAAAAAAAAAAAAAACTTGGGAGAAATCAGGCTCAGTCCGGGGTCCAGTTCTCCTCTGGCCAGATGAAACCAGCATGGCAAGAAGGACCAACCTTACAGTGCAAATAAGTTGCTTTAGCCATTTCTTCATGTGATTGTCTGCCGAATATCTTTTCTGTTATTCGGATAAATCCGTTATTCGTTTTGAAGCCATTATCCGTGCCTTTCCGAATAAGGTATTCGGAATATATATAGGTGTTATTTTTCCTATGCACTTGAGAAGAAAAGGAACACTGCAGAGACCACATCCTGCTCTGAGGGAGGTTAACGTGTAGAATAAATCACATGGACTTACTTTGTGGGAAGTGCCACAAATGGAAATAAGTCTGTGATAGGCTCTGCCTGAGAGGGGAGAAACTCACACTCACAGTGACTGGAGGCAGAGCAAGTCTGTTTCATCTGACTTTTTCATACACTCCACAATATGTATCCTTTTGACTTCAGGTATGCATTTTTTACTCGTAGATTCTTTGAGATTTTGATGTCTTGTATTGATTATCTCTGAACTGACTATGTAATTGATTGTAATATGTAATTGACTAATAATAAATTGTTACATTTTACATTATTCTGATGTACCCTGAAATTATTTTCTCAAGTAGATTAAATGAAGGTGTGTTACCATAAAATCTGCGTTAGCGTATAGTAGATCTCAGTTTAGATGAAGCAAGAGGAAATAGCAAGCATGGACGGTATACTTAATACTAACCATAACCTCTGATTTTTGTTATGAGTTTATCTAAGTTACTGTAGGGGACTAAACACAACCACTGTTTAAAGAATGGCAAGCATGGGCAGCCTATTAAATAGTTTTAGTCATAACCCCTGGCGAGACTGTAAGATCCACATAAACGGCCAACGTGAACGCCCAGGAACCTTTGTTGGGCCAGCTGGGTGGACTGTTTTCTATTGTCCTCCTGCATTATCAACACAATATTTACCTGTTTAACACTGTAAAGCTGATTTGACACTATTTGTATTGTATAAAGCGCTGGTGACTTGACTTGACTTACATGGGTTTACTGATAGAGAATCAGCCCATGTGGATCATTTAACCCAAGTACAAGGGCTCACCTGAAAGGGGCATACCTTGAATAATGGGCCTGGTATGAATTCCTCCACCAAATCTAGGATAAGAAGGCATCCCGGGTTCGCCACACACATGGGGAACTCAGATAGTCAAAAAAGTGCACATTATCACTTCAGAGAGGTGGAAGGTATGTGTGTGTGTGTGTGTGTGTATATATATATATATATATATATATATATACACACAGTGGGGCAAAAAAGTATTTAGTCAGCCACCAATTGTGCAAGTTCTCCCACTTAAAAAGATGAGAGAGGCCTGTAATTTTCATCATAGGTATACCTCAACTATGAGAGACAAAATGAGGGAAAAATCCAGAAAAATCACATTGTAGGATTTTTAAAGAATTAATTGGTAAATTCCTCTGTAAAATAAGTATTTGGTCACCTACAAACAAGCAAGATTTCTGGCTCTCACAGACCTGTAACTTCTTCTTTAAGAGGCTCATCTGTCCTCCACTTGTTACCTGTATTAATGGCATCTGTTTGAACTTGTTATCAGTATAAAAGACACCTGTCCACAACCTCAAACAGTCCAACTCCAAACTCCACCATGGCCAAGACCAAAGAGCTGTCAAAGGACACCAGAAACAAAATTGTAGACCTGCACCAGGCTGGGAAGACTGAATCTGCAATAGGTAAGCAGCTTGGTGTGAAGAAATCAACTGTGGGAGCAATTATTAGAAAATGGAAGACATACAAGACCACTGATAATCTCCCTCGATCTGGGGCTCCACGCAAGATCTCACCCCGTGGGGTCAAAATGATCACAAGAACTGTGAGCAAAAATCCCAGAACCACACAGGGGGACCTAGTGAATGACCTGCAGAGAGCTGGGACCAAAGTAACAAAGGCTACCCATCAGTAACACACTGCGCCCGCCAGGGACTCAAATCCTGCAGTGCCAGATGTGTCCCCCTGCTTAAGCCAGTACATATCCGGGCCTGTCTGAAGTTTGCTAGAGAGCATTTATGAGACGCTTCAGGATGGCGCCTGTGTATTTGGCATGCCGTCTGCTGCTCTCATGTTTGTTTGTCTGGTTGTCTGCTCTGTCTCTAAACTGCTGCGCACTTTTAATCTACGACCGTCAAGCACTCTTGGATATCCGCAAGTCTATTGTGGACACATTCACGAACTCTTACACTGCGGATATGGACTGCTCCTTTGACAACACGAAGGAGTCGTTCCGAATGGTTATCCCGGATTGTATCCGCCGGTGGCCCCTTAACATCTCGCGGAGAAAGTGAAGGAGGAAACGGGGCAACCGCGGAGGATACATTGTGAAGCTGAAAGCTCATCTGCGGGCTGGCTTTCTCTCAGATCCTTCCTATAAATTGTCTTACGGCGGCTCTGCTACCTGGCGCCCGCTGGCCCTGACCTACCGGTGGCTTTGTCCTGTTCTCCCCCTGCACCCGAGCGCTGTTTCTTGTCCCAGTCTCCACAGAATCGGCCTCGGCTCTCGACGACGGGGAGTAACTCACGGAAATCTGCGCTCGCTGAAAAGAGCGTCCTCATCTCCTGTTATTATGTCTTCACCGAAGATGGCATTATTAAATGCCCGCTCCTTGGTGAATAAGACCTTTTTAATAAACGACTTCTACTCATCTCACAACTTGGATTTTATGTTCATCACAGAATCCTGGATAAAGGTTGGTGATCTAACTCCTTTCTCTGATCTGATCCCTACTGATTGTTCATTCCTTAACTCCCCTCGTCTGAGTGGACGTGGGGGTGGGATAGTAACAATTTTTAAAAACTCTCTCTCTGCATGCTGTCAATTGGTCCCTGTAACGGCTTTTTCCAGTTTTGAAGCTCAGTTTCTTCAATTAGACTGGAATGGTCCTGTATGTGTAGGGGTGATTTACCGTCCTCCGCACTCTTCTAAGGACTTTATACAGCACTTCACTGAAGTGATCGGCAATATTGCCACTAATTACGATCGCTTTCTATTGGTGGGTGATTTTAATATCCATGTCTGCTGTCCGTCAATTCCCCTATCACATGACTTCCTTAATCTTATTGACGCTTTTAATCTATCTCAGTGGATCAGCGACTCTACTCATATTCAGGGCCATACGTTGGATCTTGTACTGTCGTATGGGCTTGATGTGACTGATATTGTGCTCTCAGATTTTATGATCTCGGACCATAAGCCCATATTATTTTCACTGACTCTTCCAGATCTCACTCAAATTTCTACTACTCCTGCAACTCTGTCTCGATTATACTCTCCTCAGTTTAGCTCAAATTTCAACTTGTGCTTTGCTGAATGTTGCTCACAGTTGCACTTGGATCAGTCATTATCTGACTTGGATGCTGATCAACATGTATTCAATACAACATGCCTTATGTATTCTGTCTGGCTTAAGGTAGCAAATGCAACTGCCCCCCCTAAGCCACACAAGCACAAACCAAAATTTGAACTGTGGCAAAACTCTGACACGCGCCTCTTAAGACAAAATTGTAGAAAGGCGGAACGAAAATGGAAAAAGGACAGGCTGCATATCTCTCTTCAAATGCTCAGAGACTCTCTTACATCTTATCAGACTGCAGCTAAGTCTGCAAAAGCTGCATATTTTTCTAATCTAATTGAAACTAATCACTCTAAACCTAAGTTATTGTTTTCAGTTATTCAATCTGTCACAAATCCTTCTGTTAACATTTTACCTGTTGCCTCTGTTGCTCTCTGTGAAAGCTTCTTGAGATATTTCAGTGACAAAATTACCAACTTAAGACGTTGCGTCTGCCCCACTTTAACTGTAACTGTCTCTCCAATCATGTCATCTGCCTCTGCCTTTTTGGATGTTTTTGAACCTATCAATTTTCAGGAATTGAAGGAGGTGATTGGTAAGCTTAAACCTTCATTCTGTTCTAGCGATATCATTCACCCGAGATTTTTAAAATTTATTATAAATTCGATTGGGCCAGGTCTGGTGTCTCTTATTAATAAGTGTCTCCAAACTGGCTCTCTTCCTGCCAATCTCAAAGTCGCTGGAAGCCTTCACTGGATTCCTCTGTCCTAAAAAATTTTCGCCCAATTTCTGTCTTGCCTTTCATTTCAAAGGTTTTGGAGAAGATTGTGCTGAATCAACTTCAAACTTTTCTGTCAAGAAATTGTATTCATGAGGTTTTTCAATCTGATTTTAAGTCTGCTCACAGCACTGAGTCTGCCCTGTTGAGAGTGTTAAATGATATTTACCTCTCTACCGATTCTGGAGACTCTGTGGTTCTTATCCTTTTAGATTTATCGGCCGCTTTTGATACTGTAGACCACTCCTCACTGTTATCCAGATTGGAGTCTTTAGGTCTAAAAGCTAATGTCCTGAAATGGTTTCAATCATACCTGTCTGACAGAAAGTTTTTAGTGAAGCTGGGTAATTTTACTTCTTCTTCTGCACCTCTGACCTGTGGCCTTCCACAAGGCTCTATCTTATCTCCTTCTCTATTTTCTCTTTACATCCTACCTCTGGGCTCAATTCTACGTAAACATGGTATGCCTTTTCACTTCTACGCAGATGATACTCAAATCTATCCACCAATCAAAAAAAACAATTCCACTGCGATTACTTCTCTTCTGCAATGTTTAGAGGAGGTAAAATCATGGCTAGCCCAAAATTTCCTCTTCCTAAATGAAGACAAGACCGAGGTAATTGTTTTTGGTCCAAATGAAAACTCTCAGTATATAAGCCTTGAGTTAGAAAGTTTATCCGTTTTTAGATCCTCATGGTTGCGGAACCTAGGAGTTCTTGTTGACCAGCATTTAAAATTTGATAAACATATCTCTTCTGTTATCGGATCCAGTTTCCATCAGCTTCATTTACTGTCCAAAATTAAACGTTTTCTCACTCCTAAAACTCTTGAAATCGCTGTTCACGCTTTTGTTACATCTCGTCTAGATTACTGTAATTCTTTATATTGCGGTATATCGAAGTCTCAAATTGCGCTTCTCCAGCTTGTTCAAAATGCTGCGGCCAGACTTCTTTTAAAGTGTCGTAAACATGAGCACATCACTCCAGTTCTTAAATCCTTACACTGGTTACCGGTTTGTCAGAGAATAGATTTTAAAATTCTCCTCTATGTATATAAATCCCTACACAATCTAGCCCCTGTCTACCTCTCTGAACTTCTTCTTCTCTACTCTCCATCAAGAAGCCTACGATCCTGTGACCAGGCTTTGTTGGTAGTCCTTCACGTTAGGCTTAAGCGTAGAGGTCAGCGTGCTTTTGCAGTGGCAGGGCCTCGACTATGGAATACCCTGCCTCTAGAGATTAAAATGGCCCCCTCTCTGTCTATTTTTAAGTCTCTGCTAAAAACGTATTTGTTTTCCTTAGTGTATTGACTACTGTGCTATGGCCATTTTTAATTTTTAAATGGGTTGTATTAAATTATGTCTGGTTTGTTTTCTGTGTATGTGGTAGGCTATAATCTTGCTTTTCTGTAAAGCACTTTGGTCAGCCTGGTGGCTGTTGTAAATGTGCTATACAAATAAAATGAACTTGAACTTGAACATTTGGATGATCATATGGTCAGATGAAACCAAAATAGAACTTTTTGGTAAAAACTCAACTTGTCGTGTTTGGAGGAGAAAGAATGCTGAGTTGCATCCAAAGAACACCATACCTACTGTGAAGCATGGGGGTGGAAACATCATGCTTTGGGGCTGTTTTTCTGCAAAGGGACCAGGACGACTGATCCGTGTAAACGAAAGAATGAATGGGGCCATGTATTGTGAGATTTTGAGTGAAAACCTCCTTCCATCAGCAAGGGCATTGAAGATGAAACGTGGCTGGGTCTTTCAGCATGACAATGATCCCAAACACACCGCCCCGGCAACGAAGGAGTGGCTTCGTAAGAAGCATTTCAAGGTCCTAGCCAGTCTCCAGATCTCAACCCCATCGAAAATCTTTGGAGTCCGTGTTGCCCAGTGACAGCCCCAAAACATTACTGCTCTAGAGGAGATCTGCATGGAGGAATGGGCCAAAATACCAGCAACAGTGTGTGAAAACCTTGTGAAGACTTACAGAAAACGTTTGACCTCTGTCATTGCCAACAAAGGGTATATAACAAAGTATTGAGATGAAATTTTGTTATTGACCAAATACTTATTTTCCACCAAAATTTGCAAATAAATTCTTTAAAAATCCTACAATGTGATTTTCTGGATTTTTTTTTTTCTCATTTTGTCTCTCATAGTTGAGGTATACCTATGATGAAAATTACAGGCCTCTCTCATCTTTTTAAGTGGGAGAACTTGCACAATTGGTGGCTGACTAAATACTTTTTTGCCCCACTGTATATATATGTATATATATACAGGTGCTGGTCATATAATTAGAATATCATCAAAAAGTTGATTTATTTCACTAATTCCATTCAAAAAGTGAAACTTGTATATTATATTCATTCATTACACACAGACTGATATATTTCAAATGTTTATTTCTTTTAATTTTGATGATAAGAGCTTACAGCTCATGAAAGTCAAAAATCAGTATCTCAAAATATTAGAATATTACTTAAGACCAATACAAAGAAAGGATTTTTAGAAATCTTGGCCAACTGAAAAGTATGAAAATGAAAAGTATGAGCATGTACATAACTCAATACTTAGTTGGGGCTCCTTTTGCCTGAATTACTGCAGCAATGCGGCGTGGCATTGAGTCGATCAGTCTGTGGCACTGCTCATGTGTTATGAGAGCCCAGGTTCCTCTGATAGTGGCCTTCAGCTCTTCTGCATTGTTGGGTCTGGTGTCTCTCATCTTCCTCTTGACAATACTCCATAGATTCTCTATGGGGTTCAGGTCAGGCGAGTTTGCTGGCCAATCAAGCACAGTAACACTATGGTCATTGAACCAGCTTTTGGTACCTTTGGCAGTGTGGGCAGGTGCCAAGTCCTGCTGGAAAATGAAATCAGCATCTCCATAAAGCTTGTCAACAGAAGGAAGCATGAAGTGCTCTAAAATTTCCTGGTAGATGGCTGCGTTGACTGTGGACATCAGAAAACACAGTGGACCAACACCAGCAGATGACATGGCAGCCCAAATCATCACTGACTGTGGAGACTTCACACTGGACTTCAAGCAACATGGATTCTGTGCCTCTCCACTCTTCCTTCAGACTCTGGGACCTTGATTTCCAAATGAAATGTAAAATTTACTTTCATCTGAAAAGAGGACTTTGGACCACTGAGCAACAGTCCAGTTCTTTTCTCCACAGCCCAGGTAAGATGCTTCTGACGTTGTCTCTGGTTCAGAAGTGGCTTGGTAGCCCTTTTCCTGAAGACGCCTGAGCGTGGTGACTCTTGATGCACTGACTCCAGCTTCAGTTCTCTCCTTGTGAAGCTCTCACAAGTGTTTGAATCGGCTTTGCTTGACTGTATTCTCAAGCTTGCGGTCATCCCTGTTGCTTGTGCACCTTTTCCTACCCAAATTCTTCCTTCCGGTCAACTTTGCATTTAATATGCTTTGATTCAGCACTCTTTAAACAGCCACACCTTTCAGTAATGACCTTCTGTGACTTACCCTCTTTGTGGAGGGTGTCAATGTTCGTCTTCTGGATCATTGCCAAGTCAGCAGTCTTCCCCATTATTGTGGTTTCAAAGAACAAGAGATACCCAGAATTTATACTGTAGGGATGGTCATTTATTCAAACTCAAATGTAAATATTCTAATATTTTGAGATTCTGATTTTTGACTTTCATGAGCTGTAAGCTCTAATCATCAAAATTAAAAGAAATAAACATTTGAAATATATCAGTCTGTGTGTAATGAATGAATATAATATACATGTTTCACTTTTTGAATGGAATTAGTGAAATAAATCAACTTTTTGATGATATTCTAATTATATGACCAGCACATATACACACACAACCCGAGTTCCGGAAATGTTGGGACATTTTTTTACATTTGAATAATATGATAACTAATTTCAAATCACATGAGCCAAGATTTTATTCACAATAGAACAAACATAACAAATGTTTAAACTGAGAAATTTTACAATTTTATGCACAAAATGAGCTCATTTCAAATTTGATGCCTACTACAGGTCTTCAAATAGTTGGGACGGGGGCATGTTTACCATGGTGTAGTATCTCTTCTTCTTTGTAGTTTAGTCTTCTTTGACAGTTTAAAGACGTCTGGGCATCGAGGTTATGAGTTTCTGGAATTTTGGTGTTGGAATTTGGTCCCATTCTTGCCTGATATAGGTTTCCAGCTGCTGAAGAGTTTGTGGTCATCTTTGACGTATTTTTCGTTTAATGATGCGCCAAATGTCTATAGGTGAGAGATCTGGACTGTCAGGAAGGCTAATTCAGCACCCGGACTCTTCTACTACGCTGTTGTAATTATCCACGTCGGCGCTAATGATGTTCGACTTCGCCAGTCGGAGATCACTAAAAATAATGTTAAAGAGGTGTGTGAACTTGCAAGTACGATGTCAGACACTGTAATATGCTCTGGTCCGCTCCCTGCTTACCGTGGCGATGAGATTCAGCAGACTGTCGTCACTCAATGGCTGGATGTCTAAGTGGTGCCCACAAAATAACATAGGCTTTATAGGCAATTGGAAAAAATTTGGGGGCAGACCTGACCTGTTGAAAAGAGATGGTGTTCATCCCTCCTGGGGTGGTGCCGCTCTTCTCTCTAGAAATATGGCAAATAGTCTTAGAGTTCGTATTTGACTAACTGGAGCCCAGGTCAGGAAGCAGAAAAGACTGGCTAAACCGACCGTCTGCTAGCCGCCTCACATCACAGAAGTCAGTTAATTCTCAGCACATAGAGACTCTTTCACCTAGATATCACACTACAGAGACTGTGTCTGTTTCTCGAACTAGAAAATACAGAAAACATCCAAACCAAAGTAATAGTAACAATTGAATTGATGTTCAACAAATAAAAAACAGATATAATACAGATAAACACATGATAACGCTTGGCTTATTGAATATTAGATCCCTTTCTACAAAAGCACTTTTTGTAATTATATGATCACTGACCATAAACTAGATGTGCTTTGTTTGACAGAAATCTGGCTAAAACCAGATAATTACTTTAAACGAGTCTACACCCCAAGATTACTGTTACAAACATGAACCGCATCCAAAAGGTAAAGGGGGAGGTGTTGCTACAATTTATAACAATATTTTCAGCATTTCTCAGAGGTCGGGTTTCAAGTATAATTCGTTTGAAGTAATGGTGCTTCATATAACGTTATCCAAAGAAACAAGTGTTAATGATAAATCGCCTGTGATGTTTGTACAGGCCACCAGGGCACCACAGAGACTTTATTAAAGAATTTGCTGATTTTCTATCAGAGTTAGTGCTGGCAGCAGATAAAGTCCTAATTGTTGGTGATTTTAATATCCATGTTGATAATGAAAAAGATGCATTAGGATCAGCATTCATAGTTCTGTCAGGACCACTATCGTCAAATGATAGATACTTAGTATAAAGTTTTGGTTTGGCGGTATGGTTCTTTTCTGTGCAAAAACTCCTTGCCCTTCCATGCAGCCTGTCATGAATGAGCAGGGAGAGCAACAATAATAACCCCCCTTGGGTAAACAGAACAGAACAAAGCAGATATCATTAATGTACTTAATGATACTTAAGTGTATTTAAGTCTGATTCAGCAAGGAAAATCAGAAAGACAAGTCCTGACTGTGCGAAAGGAGGAGTTGGGTGATTTGCTCCTGAGCAAGCGGAAAAAGCTGCTGATTGATACGGAATAGAGCTTATATAGGAATGCCACGATAGGTGTTGTATTCCTATAGGTAGATATGATCAGCTGAGAATCAGCTGATGCAAAATTGACTCACGTGACCTGCCAGAACTAACGCTAATGATTCATTTCTGTCAGGACCACTGAGCAACAATAATAACCCCCAACACAGACGATAGGCCCGAACCCCCGACACAACGATAGGCCAGAACCGCCCAAACCACAACTGATGGCATTCTGAAAGAAGCATATCCTTCTGAAATAGCAGAGACTGGGGCAGCAGCCCCTTACGGAGAAGGCAGTGAAGGGGTGCTCTTCTTTATAAGCAGCTAAGAAGAGCAGCAAGCCCCCTACCGGAAGAGAGTAGCAGCGAAGGGATGCTCTTCTTAATAAGCAGTTAAGAAGAGCAGCAAGCCCTTTTATGCAATACCTGAAAAAGATGCAGAAAAATTGACAGCTAATTGACTCACTAAAATTGGCAGCCTAATTTGCAGCAAACACACGTACTGCAGCCATAGAAGCGAGCAATGAACGGTTCAGAGAGATCGCATATTCTACCTGGCCTAAAAGCTTCAGCATCCATTTAAAAACTATAAAAACAGCATATAATAACTCAAATCAACTCATCAGTTTACAGGTTGTCGTCGCCCATTGACATTGTGCTCGTTATGTTACGTGTTTTCAATCTGACAACCCACGTGAGTGAAGACAGAAATCCTTACTAATGCACTTGATAGCAACAAGCATGTTGCTTGCTTAATCACAGCATGTTGCAGTAGTCAGAGAAACTTAAGGAAATAGCAGTCCTAATAACTAGATGAGCCATGAGCAGAAAGCATATTTCGAGAACAATCAGATGGCCTAAACAACAGGTTAAATATTAGCTTCTTGCTGTTGCAAATTTACCAAGTACCAGTACTTGCAGTACAACCAATAGCTTAAAGAAACAAGCAGGTCTAGCAACAAACATGATACTGAGCACTAGATAAGCCCTAAAAGCAAGCAAAATCCCAATACCCTAACAGCTTTAAAGCAAAGACCTTCTGAAATAGCGTAGACCTTTAAGAAGAAGAGAAGCAGTGAAGGGGTGCTCTTTTTTAATCAGCAGCTGAGAAGAGCAGCATGCCCCTTTAATGCAGTACAGCATATGGTCAATGTCCGACATTTAGGCAACAGCATGTTGCCCTTATCCAGATAATCGTTAGCATTAATAACCTTCGGTAGCAAAATCTACATACTGCCCGTCAAGTATCAAGCACATTACAGGTACACTGATTAAAGCAACAGCATATCAAATAGAAATAAAAATAGGATAAGTTTAATGAAACAATTCCCAATACTAGATGAGTCTTAAGCAGCAAACCTGTTTCATATCAGACAGCCTTAAACAACATTAAAAACAAGCCTCGCTGTGGTAGGTTTACTGGGAAATGTTACCAGCGTGACAAAATACAACCAATGAGCCCAAAGCAACAGCATGCCTAGCAAACAGACATGTTACTGAACAACTGCCTTAACAACAAGCAATATTTGACGATAGCATAATTGCCAACATAGCATAAGGCAATGAGAAATAAATAAGAACTTAGCTTAGCTTCGTGAAGACATTCAGAGATGAATAAAGGGTTAAATGTTCAGTTTTTACATGGATGCTTTAACCCTCCTTGATATCTTTGCTTCTTCCAGCGGGGAAAGCAGATCTCGTGTAAAAGTGTTGTTGATGCAGTCACATTAGCACAACTTCAGCGATGAATTGCGGGCATTGCAGGCAAAGAGTCTATGTCAATGATATATCGTTATGAGAAGCAGTGCTTACTCAGGTCACTTCGGAGTCTATCAGCTTATATCAGTCGCGGCAAATTCGTGTTCAGATTCACAAACTTGTTGATCTGGTGAGAATTCCGTGTGTAACGAACCCCTGAAAATTCCTGATTGAAAGCTTTCCCATATAGATGGAATTTGCAGTCTGATTTGCTCCTAAGCATGCGGAAAAAGCTGCTGATTGATACGGAATAGAGCTTATATAGGAATGCCGCGATAGGTGTTGTATTCCTATAGGTAGATATGATCAGCTGAGAATCAGCTGATGCAAGCTTGACTCACGTGACCTGCCAGAACTAACGCTAACGCTTCATATTTTCTGAACTCTATTGGTGTTAAACAACACGTGTCAGGACCTACTCATTGTCGAAATCATACTCTAGATTTAATACTGTCACATGGAATTGATGTCAGTGGAGTTGAAATTTTGCAGCAGAGTGATGATATCTCAAATCATTATCTAGTCTCCTGTATATTCCATATAGCTAAAGCTGTAAAGCCAACTCCTTGTTACAAATATGGTAGAACCATCACTTCTACCACAAAAGACTGCTTTATAAATAATCCTGACTTATCTCAGTTCCTCGGCATATTCAATAGCTCAGAACAACTTGATGATGTAACTGAAACTGTGGACTCTCTCTTCTCTAGCACTTTAGATACGGTTGCTCATTTACGCTTAAGGAAGATTAAGGATAAGAGTCCAACACCGTGGTATAATGAGCACACTCGCACCCTAAAGAGAGCAGCCCGGAAAATGGAGCGCAGCTGGAGGAAAACAGAACTAGAGGTATTTTGTATAGCTTGGCGGGAAAGTACCCTATCCTATAGAAAAGCAATAAAAACTGCTAGATCTGATTACTTTTCGTCTCTTCTAGAAGAAAACAAACATAACCCCCGGTATTTATTCAATTCAGTGACTAAATTAACGAAAAATAATGCATCAGCAGGTGTTGGCATTTCCCAACAGCACAGCAGTAATGACGTCATGAACTACTTTAGTTCCAAGATCGATACTAACAGAGATAAAATTGTAACCATGCAGCCGTCAGCTACAGTATCACATCAGATAGTGCACTATAGATCCCCTGAGGAACAATTCCACTCATTCTCTACTGTAGGAGAGGAAGATTTGTATAAACTTGTTAAATCATCTAAACCAAAAACATGTATGTTAGACTATATTCCATCTAAATTACTAAAAGAGCTGCTTCCAGAAGTCATAGATCCTCTTTTGGCTATTATTAATTCATCATTGTCATTAGGATATGTCTCCAAAACCTTCAAATTGGTTGTTATTAAGCCTCTCATTAAAAAACCACAACTTGACCCCAAAGATCTAGTTAATTACAGACCGATCTTAAAACTCCCTTTTCTGTCAAAGACACTAGAAAAGGTAGTATCCTCACAATTATATTCCTTCTTAGAGAAAAATGGTATCTGTGAGGAATTCCAGTCAGGATTTAGACCGTATCATAGTATTGAGACTGCTCTCATTAGAGTTATAAATGACCTGTTTCTATCATCTGATCGTGGTTGTATCTCTTTATTAGTTCTACTGGATCTTAGTGCTGCGTTCGACACAATTGACCACAACATTCTTTTGAATAGACTAGAAAACTTTGTTGGCATTAGTGGAAGTGCCTTAGCATGGTTCAAATCGTACTTATCTGACCGCCATCAGTTCGTAGCAGTGAATGAAGAGGTATCATATCAATCACAAGTGATTGGAGTACCTCAAGGCTCAGTACTAGGGCCGTTACTTTTTACACTTTACATGTTACCCTTGGGAGATATTATCAGGAGACATGGTGTTAACTTTCACTGTTATGCTGATGATACTCAGCTCTATAATTTCTTCACGGCCCGGTGAAACACACCAAATTGTGAAACTAACGGAATGCATAGTCGATATAAAAAACTGGATGACGAGTAATTTCTTACTGCTAAATTCTGAAAAAACAGAGGTGTTAATTATCGGACTTAAAAAAACCCACATGTAATAACCTAGAACACTATCTAACACTTGACGGCTGCTCTGTCAATTCTTTTTCATCAGTTAGGAACCTAGGTGTGCTGTTTGATAGCAATCTTTCATTTGAAAGCCATGTTTCTAGTGTAGCATCAGAACGAGTCAGACAAAACTAAGATTCGATCAGAACATCGAAACATGAGGAGCTGAAATTCCAGGAGAACAGGACAACGTCGTAAAGATTCTATCTCCGACTTCTGGAGCAAGCCTAACCAACAAGCCTCTTTCACAGAACAGTTAGCAACATTAAGACAAAAGAACATTTATTGATAAGTCCAACGCAGGAAGGAGATCGTCAAATTTGGGGTAAATAGTCAAGATTAATGGTCAAAGAGATGGCCATCACATGTGTTCCACAAGAGAAATCACGAGCTTCTTTAGATTGACTTTCCCCCACCCATACAAGACAAAGGCTGAGACTGAAATTCCTTTGTCCAAAGAACATGTCTTTTGGTCTCCACAGAACTATACAGAGACTTTCTTTTTCACATGCATATAAAATCATCCTAGAAGGACATTTCTAGGCATAACACTATATTATTTTTGTAACCTACACATTAGACTATCATGTTTTAAGCACATATTATGTATGTCTGTTTAATAACTATTGAATGACTTTAAGGTTTATTCGTGTTTGGTATGTATGAGCTTGACAATTCTAGCTTGAAACGTTTCTTCCAATTGATTCTTTGTCAAATGTATCATATTCTGGTTATAGAAATCACATCCAAAGTATACTTTGCAAGAGTGTGTAAAATTCAGACCATGTGACCAGATAACATGCTGATTTATGATGGAAGGAACAACCCTAGCTAAGATAATAGCCTATCTTTATTGGTCAAGACACCAGATGGGATGTGTCCAAAAAGCCGAGTTTAAAACCTCAGGACAGCATCAAATCTTGCTCTCTCGTCCTTCTCTCTTCTTCTAGCCACCGCGTTTTGGCGCTGCTTTTTAGCGCTCTTTGAGCGTGCTCTGGCCTACAGGCTAGTTGCCACTTAACACCACGATGAGAAGAAAAACCACCTAGTCTCGTTACTCATTTTATTCTTTTACTTTAGTTTATTTTCTTTCCGTTGAGTCTCGTGTTCAAAAGTTAAGTTTGCCGCAAAGTCCAGCTCCGACTGGACCCACTTCAAACTTCAACCAGCAACTGACTCCGCGACCATCCTCAGCCAACGCCCAACCATTGGCTTCCCAAGACATCACTTCAAAGACTACTGAACTCCCAGCCAATCACCAACTCGGGAAAACCCCTTTCCTGTAACGATGACGACAGAAGGGAATCCCTGTAACCAAAGGCAACGCAAGTAAAACAACTCCAGATTCTAACTGAACTGGTGCATTTAATAATTTAGCCTCATTGAGAAACTCAATGCGAGGGTTAATTAAGTGATTGATGGTTTGTTCAGGTCTATGTGATAGCACATATTGCTATAAACTTGGGATTTCACATTTTCATTCTCTAAACTCATCCTTTCTCTCTTTCTGCAACGTGTGAATGCGTGTGTTCATGTTAGATTAGTTTATGTCTTAGGTTTATATAAATAAAGTCTTATTTGTATTGAAAAGAGAAGCATCTTGTGTTTTGTGCTTACAAGTTAATGTCTTAATCTGCCGATCTTGTTACTGTGCTTATTAATAGTGTTTTCACTATATTTTGGATTTTAATATCCAGTGCAGAATTAATGTTATATATGAATCGCTGCCGACTCAGTGATCAGCCGCAAAAAGGTGATTCTGTTCAAATTCCCTATAAAATCATAAATGATTCCCTTTGAGCTAAATTAAATTATATTTATGTATCAAACCCTACACTAGCATCTGTAAAATTGCATTTTTCCATCTCAAAAACATATCTAAATTGCGACCTATGCTCTCAACGTCAAATGCATAAATACTAATTCATGCGTTTATGACCTCAAGGTTAGACTATTGTAATGCTTTATTGGGTGGTTGTTCTGCATGCTTGGTCAACAAACTACAGTTGGTCCAAAATGCAGCAGCTAGAGTCCTTACTAGAACCAGGAAGTATGACCATATTAGCCCGGTTCTGTCAACACTGCACTGGCTCCCTATCAAACATTGGATAGATTTTAAAATCTTGTTAATTATTTTATAAAGCCCTGAATGGCTTAGCTCCTCAGTACTTGAGCGAGCTCTTATCACATTATAGTCCTCCACGTCCGCTGCGTTCTCAAAATTCTGGCCGTTTGATAATACCTAAAATATCAAAATCGACTGCGGGCGGCAGATCCTTTTCCTATTTAGCGCCCAAACTCTGGAACAATCTACCTAACACTGTTCGGGAGGCAGACACACTCTGTCAGTTTAAATCTAGATTAAAGACACATCTATTTATCCTGGAGTACACATAGCACACTAATACACTTCTATTATTCAAATCCGTTAAAGGATTGTTAGGCTGCATTAATTAGATCAACCGGAACCGGGAACACTCCCCATAACACACGATGTACTCGTTACATCGTAAGTTGAATGGCATCTACGCTAATATTTGTCTGTGTTGTGGATTTTTCTTGTTCAAAATAAATCGCACTATGGAGGTTTTGAATTCAGATAGACCTTTATTAACAAGTTAACAAAAGGCCGAGTAGATGTTCGAACAGCACTACTGAGTCTTGTCTCAAACTCACATACATCCTGAAGTTTTCACAGCATTCCATATATGCACCATTGTATTTTTGGACAGTTATCTTTTACCATATATGAATTCTGTCATGTATGCATTTCTAGGTCCTGATCAGATTCTTTCCATATATGAGTGACTCTCTGGCCCTGAAAAGTTCACTCTATTCTACGCTCACTGCAGCCCTTAACACACAGTTGCTCTACACAGTAAAACTAGATAATAGTAGATACAAATAGGCATAATTCTATGTATTATATTAATTGAAGATTAATAAAAATCTTCTACATCTGTTTCTTTCTTATTCTGTTTCTCAGTCCGTATCCGATCAGATGGTGGATCAGCACCAAGAGATGATGTCTGCAGCCCTGATTGTCAGCGGAGAGCCCCTGAGACATAAATTTAAATTATAATAAACAAACAAATATATATTATAAAAATACACCGTGAAACAATAAATGCATTAAACTATACATTACAATTATAGCAAATGAATAAATCATATAAATGAAAACTTCAAATAATGAATAAAACACAAATATAACAAATACATTAAATTATAAATTAAAATGCTCCATCAGGACAAGACCACGGGAATCAGATAAGCCCTTTACACAATCTGACATGGCTGCGGTTGGAATTGAACTGCGGGTTTGTCTGGCCAGAGGAGAGCTGGCCCCCGACTGAGCCTGGTTTCTCCCAAGGTTTTTTTTCTCCATTCTGTCACAGAGGGAGTTTTGGTTCCTTGCCGCTGTCGCCTCTGGCTTGCTCAGTTGGGCAATTATCGTCGATTTGGTTGCACAGATACTATTTAAACTAAACTGAGCTAGACAATGACATCTCTGAATTCAATAATGAAATGCCTTTAACTGAAAATTGAGAAAAGTGAGTGTTTAATCTTATCATTATACATTACTGACACTCTATCCTCCAATTTGATACTGTTAAGTGCTTTGACACAATCTGTATTGTTAAAAGCACTATATAAATAAAGATGACTTGACTTGACTTGTAATAGCTGTAGTATGTGATTACGGTCTTCGGCCTTGTCCCTTACGCACAGAGATTTATCCAGTTTCTCTGAATCTTTTGATGATGTTATGAACTGTAGATGATGAGATTTGCAAAGCCTTTGCAATTTGATGTTGAGGTACATTGTTTTTAAAGTATTCCACAATCTTTTTATACACTCTTTCACAGATTGGAGAACCTCTGCCCATCTTTACTTCTGAGAGACTCTGCCTTTCTAAGACATCCCTTTTATAGCTAATCATGTTACAGACCTGATGTTAATAAACTGAATTAGTTGCTAGATGTTCTCCCAGCACCATGACGGGAGAACATCTAAATGATGATAAATGTTACATTTGTTATCATTAAATTGTTATCAGGGACACAAGAGCAGTAGGTAGATGTTTGTTTTATAACGATTTCTGTGTAAAATCCCCTTTAAACCAATCCCATTTTGTCTGTTACGGGGTTGAGAAAAAAAACAAAAAAGCTGGAAAAAAAAACTAATTGATAAAAGGTCTTTAATGCCTAAGGTGGGAAAATATGATGAATATTTTTTGGAGGTTTGATATGTGCCTAATGATGTGGGGTATTTAGAAGTTGAATAACATGTAGTTGAAAAACATGTATATTCCAAGTTGAAATGTTACCGAATCCCAGGAATGACCGTCCTGTCATTGATCAGAAGGTCTGTTCCTATTATTTATTTATTTTATTTTTATTTTTTTTAGGTAGGAGCACTAGTGCTCCTGAAAAGAAATGTAAGCATAGAGTCCTAATGAATGTAATATTAAAAACTAACTGCAAACATTTTTGCAACGTAATATGTACAAATTCACACACAACGTATCTTTAATTTGGCCAGAATTGCAGGTGCTTGTCTAAATATACAAGAAAGTTTGGAGAAAATATTAAATACGTTGTTAATAAATGTTATTATAGATTATAAAATGTTTTATAATTAAATGCATCCAAAAGGTCATCTAAAATTACCATTATTAATCTGCCCCGCCCCCTTTCCAAGCTAGAGTCCCCCCAGTGAATTCTGGCCATTTCCACCACTGTGTAGAGTAATTGCTCTGCAGTAAAGCCATTCAAGCCAGTTCAATTTTTGCAGATGATTATTTGTTTCATGCATGCGCTAATTATGAGTGAAAAATCACGTCATCATTATGTTTTAAACAGTGCCACTTTGTGGAATAAAGGTGAATTGCACATTGATTATGCAGACACCTTGTTTAATGTTTAATCTTTCCTGCTGTTACAGAATGTGACATGACAAAGACATGATCCTGATTGGTCCTCTTGCGTGCATTCAAAGTGCTGATTGGCTGATTCACAGATAGAACCTTATAGAACCAAGTTAGAGTTCGACTTTGTAGATAGAACGTTTCTGTTTTCTAAATAAAAAGTCCTAAAATGTACAAAACTTAAAAAAAAAAAAAAAAAAAATCACAATGTAAATGTTGTCACAGAATAAGAATGTGAATAACTCAATTTTGACAAAAATGTCAGATAGAACCTTATAATTTCAAGGGGACGATTTGGTACAATGCACTTATTCTGTACATGTTTTTACATATATTTTAAAATACCTATATGTAGTTACATCTGTAATTAATTTCTGTAATTACATTTATAATTACACTGTTGACCCATCCCTTACACCTTAACCCACCCTTAAACCTACCCATACCACCAAACCTGTACCTAACCTTACCCGTATCCCACCTCAATAGCAGCAATAGTGTTTTGTTATACAATATGACCACAATAAGTACATTGTACTTATTTTTTGATGCAAGTAAATAGTATTTAAGGCCACCTAATATAAAGTGTGTATTCTATAAAGAAAATATTCTGTTGGCATGAATTGTTTTATTGCCCCTCTAGTTTTTCTCTGGTACAGCTGACCCATATTGTGGCATGTTGACCGAGATGAAATAGAACAGGGTTACATAGATAAACCAGGTTCTGTAAATAAGGTCAACATACCACAAAGTCAAGTCATATGTATTTATATAGAACTTTATACATTACAGATTCTTTCAAAGAAGCTTTACAGGGATAAACAGGAAAATAATGAACTTTCTATGATTTGAAATCATAGAACATAGAAATCATAGAATCATAGACAATTTTCTATAATGACTCTTTGAATCAGAGGAAAACAGAGATCAGTTATGCTGCAGCAGCTCTAAAAAAAAAACAAAAAAACTATAGTGCCATTGTCCAGCTACAGTGGTTGATTCATTGAATGACTGTGTAAAGATGATCAATTATGGGAAGTAGTTCAATTCAGCTGTAAAGCAGCTCTGTAGAAACCAGCTCAGTTCGGTTCTCATCCAATCATGTCTGTGCCGTACAGTGCAGTACAAACTCCATTGATGACAGAAATGAAGAAGAAAAAAGAAAGAAAAAACACAGCATGGTCATTCAAGGAATGCTTTTGGCAGTCAGCAAAAGAGAAAAGGCTTGCCGGCTAACACCTGATGGTGATTACAAATGAGTGGGGTTAATTAAATTGGCTTGAGAAAGCCAACTTACTGAAATCCTATTTAAACTTATTATTATTATGTTGGCTTGAGAAAGCCAACTTACTGAAATCCTATTTAAATCCATCATGGCGGAGAAAATTAATCGTAGATGAAGGTTTTAATCACAGGTTAGAATTCTAATCCCCGATTTGTTAATCTCAGTTTAAAATTAAGTGGTGCAACACAACTATATTTAAAATAAAACCCAGATCAACAAATCCTTGATTAGCTCTAAACTTTGCTTAATTTAATCCTTGTTGGTGCAACCCACCCTTAAACTTTTTTCAAACTTTTTAAACTTTTCTAACTTTCTGGTCCGGCTTTCTCAACTTTCTGGTCCGGCTTGAGAAAGCCAATTTACCGAAATCCTATTTAAGGCGAGACACTGCAGGTGAATAGGGATTTAAAAAAAAAACATTAACTTGAAACTTTACCAATAAATTAAATTCATTATTATTAAATTTTTTTGCATTGCAAGTTTTCTGACAAAACATGTTTAGATATGCAAATGAGATGATATCTCATTAAATATGCGCATATTTACATATATTTAAAAAACAAAAATCTATACACTGAAAACATTTACACTTGTAATCTTTATTTCATTTTAATAACATAACAGTGTTACAAATTTTTACAGAATAGATTTTGGATATCTCTTTTTTTTTAAATAAAAAATATGAAAATACTATAAACACGTATTAAAATGTGATTATCGCCATATTTTTAACCCAAAAATGTTATGTAAATCCGGTAAAAAACAGTGTCAATAAATCCTTCTGTAATAACCTTCAGAATATAACTAAGAATGAACATGGAAAATATGGCTTAGATAAGTGCTACACAAGTTGACATTTTTGGTTCAGAAAGTTGAAAAAAAACTCATTTTGAGAAAACGGCTGCTAAAGATATTGATTGCATAATTTCATATTTACAGATTAAAAATTACACTTTTTTTTGTAACAGTAACTCATTTATCATTTTCCCCAAAGCTATACTACACAAATGAATACATATATAGACTGTGTGTGACTTCTTTGTGTGATTTATATTATAGACAGTGACACAATGAGAGGAGGACAAATCAAGGAGAAGTCTAGCAGAAAGAGGATAGGAGAGAGGAGAGGCCCCAACTTAGTCTGCCATGCCTGCCTCATATGTTGGCCCTTCTTTAAGCTCTTGCTTGTGTCTTTTGGCCTTTTTGTCTATGTCACAGCTCTTTCTTTTGTTTTGCACAAGCAGAGGTCACAGAATCTGCTTTTACTATCCGAAGCTTGTCTGCACTTTTGATTGCACTAACTGTGACCTCTGTGGTCTCAAGCCACAATCTGTCCATTACAGATAAAATGGCAGAAGCACCTTCATTGAATGTTGAAATAGCCATACTGGCTGCTGCCTCCATTCTGTTTTTGCCAACAAATACAGTTTTGGGACACCTTGACCAAATGACAGAATTTAAGCACTCATTTGCATTTTGGGTGCCCCCATGTTGCATTCTCTGCAGTAGGCTATCACTGGACATCCTATGATATAATGGAATAAGCTTTTTGCCAACCTCTTTTGTCAGAGAGCAGCCTGCATGCTCATTGTGACTCTCTGGTGTCACACCATTTTCCTCTGCTTTCCTGTACCAGCACCATGAGGGTTTGCATCTGTTATGCAGGGGATTCTCATCTGTTGATATGGAGTGTAGGAGGCTAGCCCAAATAGCAGTTCTCATTTGTTCTACATTGCCCTGATTATTAAGTATTGCTCCTCTATAATAATTTTGCAAGCTTTTACATTTTGCAGCTGTGAGCTTGCCTGCTCCTTTCCCACCCAATTTACCCTGTGCACTAAGTTTTCTTAGAGCTGTACCCATACGTTTGTGTGCATGGTTGATGCATTCTAGTTTTGTTATTTCATGTCCTGGATAAGGATTCAGTGCAACAACCTCCCTAAATGCAGTACTGTCTCCATCAGAAAGCATCTGAGTGTAGCGCAGCTGATGCCGGCTTATGGATCTCCCCCACATGCGCTTAGCTGATTCCTGCTCCATGGCTTTACTGGAACTAGAGAAGTTCTTTGTACAGTCATCGTGCTTTTCTTTCCATGTGTTGTACTCCTCCTCTGTGATGTTTTTTTCTCTCCTAGCATTTTCCTTTAGTGCACATGCATGACAGTAAGATGATAAAACTTCAAAGTCTATCACAAGCCCTGTAATAAGGTCTATGCACACACCAATGCCATAGTGTGAAGTAAAGCCCCTTTTCTGCCAAGTGCCATCAAAAGACACACTTATGTTGATGACAGCATCTGCATCCTCCCTCAGAATTTCTGCCACATCTGGGTCAATGTCTGCGTAAGCCTGTCTGACCTGATCTCTGGCCCTTCCTAGTGACTCCAAGCCTCTCCCTATCTCTGGCACTAAAAGTAAAATAGTAGTTTGTCAAAATGCTATTCGATCAATCAAAATTAATGCATACAAGCACTAAAATATAGTAATACACTTTTGTAAATGTCAATATAAATCAGGATGATTTACACACATTATTCATTCATTGTACAGTGGGAATGTAGGCTACCTAAACTGCCTGAACAACCTGTTAAAATGCTGGAAAACGTCTAACTATCTAACTTTACCTGTCACTCTTCTGTCCTGTCTCTGAAAGGTCTTCACATGTAGCGTAGGGATACCCAGTATCTTAACTCATGTGCTAACAGAACCATTCTTATGTTTATATCAAAGGCTACATCACTCCTTGTTGACTCCTGTAGACGCGAGGATGAGAATACACTTTTTCTGTAGCCATTTTCTAGCGATTTACATGTTTTGCATTCCAGCAACAGACTGCTACAAAAGCCTTGATTTTGGGGATCTATATTTATTTGTAGATCATTCGACATACAATTTGGGCAAATCAAGTCTTTAATCAACTCGTTCAAACGCGACACATGCATTATTAGCCACTGCTGAGTAACTTGGCTGTGATCCATATCTCCATTCATCGCATTTATCTTACACTTCGATGCACTATTAGCGTTCTCGCAAACTAACACTGTTTTGCATGCACTTTCCTTATGTAATCGAGCTATAGATAGCTGCTTACATCTTTTTTTCTTTTCGATGCGATAGCATGGAACTTCTGAGTTTTCCCCATCTTCACTGCATCGATGTTTTTGTTTCTGTCAGCTAGCGGAGCATGTCACGTGATACATTTCGGCGAATCAGGTCACGGGAAATTTACTTCAGCCAATGAAATTTCGTCTCCTGATTTAGATCAGCCTTTATTTTTTCCCTATTGGTTAGCTCTACATAGGAAATGACCAATTATAGACAGGCTATCATTACACTATAGAGAACGAGCTTTCCAGTGATACCAAACAATCGCTGTTTTCAAACGCGACCACAGAGATATATCTGATTGAAAAATGCTAATTTCAGACAAAGTTAAGGAAAACTGACAGAGGTATGAGAACAAAATGCCTAAAAATAAACATTTTATTGTGAACTTTTGTCATTTTTATAGTATCCTTGTTGAAGAAGACATATTATAGGAGCAAAAAATACCAAAATCTGAAAATCGACCAGTATGCACAAAAATGACTTTTTTGCCTGCCGTGTCTCGCCTTAAACTTCTTATTAGTGGTGCTTGCCAAAGGCAAGGCATCACTATTGTTATCTTGCATACTTATTAGTGGTGCTTGCCAAAGGCAAGGCATCACTATTGTTATCACTATTGTTATATTATTCTTCTTCTTCTCCTGGACAAAACTTCGGTTCGCTACTCCTCCTGCACCTTCGTCACAGACCTATGAATGAGGCGTCAAATCGTGCGGCTTACTGAAGAATGGTGTGCTAATATCTTTTATAAGCGATCGTGTGTACGATAATCGTACAGTGGGCGAAAAATCCCATAGATTTAACATTGCGGCCAACTTTGCTTAGAGCGAGAATTTCGTAGAAACATATGAATCACCACATTTAGAGAGGCTATCAAGCTGTGCGAGAACATACCCCGCAATGGGGTATAAGTTGTACCCCTGGGGCACAAGAGTGCCCCAAAATTGCCCCGTTGACATACTATGGTGAGGGACAGCCCATGAAACAGCATGTTTTTCCTACTATGGTAATTTACATAGGAATTTTGTATTGAACATAACTCTGCATCACAATATCATAGAGACGTGGGGGTGGGCTCATTTTACTCAGCCAACCAATCAGACTTTCAGGATCATTATGAAGCTATCAAGCCACGCCCTAGCAACCATTTAGAGCACCCTAGCAACTGATCCCATAGACTGCCATTATAAAAGCCCAGATGAATATCTTTAGATCACAGTATCATAGAGACATGGGGTTGGGCTCGTTTTACTCAGGCAACCAATCAGACTCTCTGGATCAATGTGACACTGTCAAGCCACGCCCTAGCAACCATTTATAGCACCCTAGCAACTGATCCCATAGACTGCCATTATAAAAGCCCAGATGGATATCTTCGGATCACAGTGTCATAGAGACATGGGGGTGGGCTCATTTGACTCGGGGCGGCAAAGAGCCAACCATGAATCACCATAGACACTTCCTAGCCACGCCCTAGCAACCATTATCAAGCACCCTAGCAACCCAAACAGGCATATATTCAAATCTGAATGTCATAGAGACATGGGAGTTGGTTTATATTATTCATACTGGCAAACAGCCTTTGGAGTATTATCTTTGGCAGCTGCCAAGCCACTTCCTAACAACCAAACAGAGTAGCCTAACAATCATTTATCAAGTCCTATATCTTTGCATCAGAATGTCGTATAGACTTGGGAGTTGGTTCTTGTGACTCATCCTAACAAATAGGACTTCCAAACATGTTACACATGCTAGCAGTAAATAGGTACATGCTAATAGTGATCAGCTAAGTGTTAATTCAAACGAAGAACTCTATAAAACTCCATAGTAATGATCTGTGACAACTAGTAACTGCCTAGCAACCACCCCAAGTACCATAGCAACTGCATAGCAACACCCTAGCAACCACCCTGAGTACCCTAGCAACCGCATAGGAACAACCTAGCAACCACCCTGGGTACCCTAGCAACCATCCCGAGTGCCCTAGCAACCACCAAGCAGTGCCGTGGAAAACACTCATGCCGACCTAGCAACCGAGTGCTGAGTTTTGCCACGACAAGCACCACTCACATTTTCTTCAGGAAATGTACATTCTAGTTATTATTATTAGTGGTGCTTGCCAAAGGCAAGGCATCAGTATTGTTATCTTGCATACTTAGCATTTCAGTAAGTTGGCTTTCTCAAGCCAACTTAATAATAATAATATTTAAACTTCTTATTAGTGGTGCTTGCCAAAGGCAAGGCATCACTATTCTGCCCTACAAAGCAAAAAGGCAGTAACTACGCCGAGTGTAGAACTGAGAAAAATCCTGTCATCCAGCCTAATTAGTTGTAGGTAGATTATTGGACATGTGGCTGTTTTGTTACTTTATATTAGCTTATTCTTTGTACATATCAATTCTCATATTTAATTTGATATTTTACCCCTATTTTGCAGTTACTGTATTCTTGCTTTGTATTACTTACCAAAAACGTGGCACCATACCAAGGAAAAAGGCAGTAACTACAGATTCTCCAAAAACTATTTTGCCACAACTTGGGCTCTGGGTGTGTTAGATGCACTGTATTTGAAATAATTGGAACCGTTTGTTTTCCTGAACATGGATATACCAAACCCAAACTAATTTGACCATTTTAGGTCAATATTTTCCACCCGGAAGCTGTTCTGGTGCTGAAACGGCTGCTTATCAAAACTAAGCTGTATCAAGGCCCAAATGGGGACAATTTATTTTGAATAGGACCATATTATTATGTGTGAGTATTAGATTAATGTGTGTCTGGGGGTGTTTCTGTATCTGTAATGTAGTATCTGCTATACCTACAAATCACATTAATGTTAAAGCACTGCAAAACAACTTTTCTTTGGAGCAATATAGGCAAGTTAAACTCCAATTCAACAGAGCAAAACAAAATCATTTTTGTTTCTAGTGTTTCTAAGCCTTTTCAAACTCTTATGATGATAACTAAGATAAACAAGTTGATGATTTTATATGGTGCAGTATCTGTTTCAGTAGGTTTATAAACACAAAGTACTGAATGAAATGAATACATGGGACAGATATTTCAAATTAGTAAACATTAGGGGTGTGACGAGACGCTTACTCCACGAGACGAGACACGAGATTGGGTTCACGAGAACGAGACGAGACGAGATTTTTACACTATTTTTAAGAAATCCTCAATGATGAAATATATGAATGGAAAATAGTATTTTATTCAAATGAAAATCACAAAATGCAAAACAATTTAGGTGCATTTTGAAACCAACTTGTAATTAATGTTATTTTACTTGTATTTTAATGAATTCTATGCAGTAAAGAACATGCAAACACTGCAAAATGTTTTGCTATAAACTCTACCGACTGGCTTCTCCCCTTTACGATTTCACATGACGGTGGAAGAGATGCAAAGGCATTTAGAGTTGTTTGCCCTTTTAATTTTTCGTCACAGGTGCGGCTGGTTTTAGTAGAGAGCTGTGGTAGTTCTGTATGTGTCTTTGTATAGTGCTCGTGTTAGCATGTGTACGGCATTGTTTTCTTACAATGTTTACATATTGTGTTCGTCTTATCTGTCACTCTTCGCGTTTCTTATTTCCACTGGAAAACCAAAATGTTGCCACTAGTGTTGTCACGGTACCAAAATTTCAGTATTCGGTACCGATACCAGTCAAAATCCACGGTTCTCGGTACCAATTTCGGTACCACATGCTAATTAAAAACACACTACTTTTAATAAAGTCAAACAAAAATAAAATGTACAAAAATCAATGCCATTCTTTATACTTTATTTAAATTGTGTTTCAAGTAATAAAAGTATGAAAAACATTAAACAGGTTTCACCCAAATTTAATTTGTCTTTTAATTAATTAAATTTAAACACATTGTATTGTTTTGGTAAATAAAGGAATTTACTATTAAAATTAAACTATGGAAGAAATATTGTGACTTCTTTAAAAAGATAAAAATTAAAAAAATTAAAAAATTATATATATGTAAAATTATATTTCTGGCACAATGTCTTTAAGATTAACTTTTATTTTGACGGGTTGCCGTGAATACCTTTACATTTCTGTGTAGCTATATGATATGAAGCTGGTTTTACTCAATGAAACGGTAAAATGCTGGTGAGGGGACTCTCAGAGCAGTTCTGTAGATGTTGTTTATGTATTTATGTCCTCATTGAGACGGCAGATGATGAATCACCGCGAGCGTCAGGCGCGCTTCAGTGTATGTAGTAAAAAAGAAAAACCGCGTCTCTGCCATTCATTCACTCACACAGAGACTCGCAGAACATGCGGATTCATATTTGAATCGACTTTTGCAGCTTAATATTTACAGATACTAGTCCACGTCGCGATTTGATTTAAGTGCAATGACCTACTTTTGATTAATTCATCCAAACTGTGACATTCCGTGCTAAACTGTAAATTCCGTTTTTATAACTGGATTCCGAGATGCATCGCGAAAATCATAGGGCCGTCGCGTCAAGAACCGGGTTGACCTGGTACCGTGACGTTTTCACTTTTTAGTACCGACTTGGTACGAAGTACCGGGTCTTTTGACAACACTAGTTGCCACACAAATGATTTAAAAGTGGCAGGGGATCTTCAATACTAATTTCACCCTCAAGCTCCATCATGCTGACATCACAATTTACGAGACAACTTTTCACCTCGACGAGAAATCTCGTCGTGTTTTAATCTCGCGAGATCTCGTAACACGAGATCTCGTCACACTAGTAAACATACATTTAATAATAGATTGTGTGTATATATATATATATATATATATATATATATATATATATATATATATATATATATATATATATATATATATATATATATATATATATGATGATGATGATGATAATAATAATAATACAAATAATTACACCACATTTCATATGGTTATTACTCCTCATCCTCCACAACATTGCTCACAGGCAGGGAATACCAGAACACCCTCCTGTTTGGTGGCATGAGAGGACAAAGATTACAGATGATGTCTCTCTTCTTGACCTCCTCAACCCCTCTATTCTGTGGTCGCAAAAGAGTGGGCACCTTCAGCGAGAATTTCTTCATGAGGAAGTCCAATTCCATAAATTCATTCTCCGTATGGGATAATTTGTAAAATATGCTCTTGGAGCCACGCCACACCTTTATCTCCACCATCTCCCCAAGCTTTGGAGCTTGCGCTTTCTTGACCTTGACGCCGTTCCCCATAAAGCCGCCTTCCCAGACAGCAGGGTGAGAACTAACGCCACCTTCGATTTCTCTGCGGCGAAAGTCTGTGGTTGCAGGGAGAAAAACATTGAGCATTTTACGAGAAAAGCTCGACACAGGTTGGGCTCACCGTGGTATGCATCCGGTGTCGGCAACCGCGGCTCGCGTGGAGTCACGCTGTTAAGAGGAATCGGGGGAACAGGCGCAGGGGTGGCACAGCGGGCATCCTCAGTTGTTGAAGTTGAGTGGTGAGCTCGGACACCTGCGCCACTAACGCTTGCACGGCTCGTCCAGTCGCGAGCATTTGCTCATCCTGTCGATCCAATCGCGCGTTGTTGCTTTCAAGGCATCCTTGAATGGCTAGAGCTTCCGCTGAATCCATTGATGGTCAGATCCTTCTGTTATGGAATCAAGAGAGAAGGATTCAATAGCGGATACACAACAGTTTAATGAGAAGTCACATAAACAGAACAGAGCTCGTGCACAGCGTGGATGGAAGACCGGCGCAGGGACGCAATGGGCAGCCAAGTCCAGCTGAGAAATCTTCCGACAGAGACAGGAACACACCAGAAGACAGAACGTGCGGGACCGGAACGCTAAGAAACTGTGAGGATCTGACAAAGAGAGGAGCGTTAGCTGATCTTAAATAGCTCCAGTAATGAGCCACAGCTGGGACTGATCAGCCCGTAATCACGAGCTCGGACACACCCACTCACAGCACACCACAACAGACAATCAGGACGAGACAATGATTCTACCAACCGTGACACTTTCTCTCACACACACACACAGGCCCTTAGGATCTCTCTATATCTCTCTCTCTATCTCTATCTCTCTCTCTATCTCTCTCTCTATCTCTCTCTCTCTATCTCTCTCTCTCTCTCTCTATATCTATCTCTCTATATCTATCTCTCTCTCTATCTCTCTCTCTCTCTCTCTCTCTCTCTCTCTCTCTCTCTCTCTCTCTCAATTCAGCTTTATTGGCATGACTGTGTAGCATCACAATGTTGCCAAAGCAATACATATATTATACAGATAAATAAAATCATGAGGAAACACATATGTCCATATACATGTAGGTAAAAAAAAAAAAAAAGGATAATTAAAAAATAAATAAATGATTAAATGAATACAGAGAGCAGTTATAAATGGAAAGGGGGGATCAGCCTTTGTCCCTCATTTGATGGCAGGAGGACACATACTGCGCTGCCAGGTGGATACACTTTTCCTTTTCTCCCAGAATATAACAGAGTTTGTCTAAGTTGCTTTTATGGTTAAATTCAGGTGAAACTAGAGCTATTTGTTTGAAATAGGCATCTCTGATGTGTTTATATTTGCTGCACTCCGTGAGGAAGTGCAGCTCGTCCTCTATGAGTCCCTCAGTGCAGTGAGAACACAGTCGCAGCTCTCTGGTTCTCCAGCTCTGCTTGTGTCGGCCCATCTCCACACACAGACTGTGTTCACTCAGACGATACTTCGTCAGCAGCTTTCTCTGACCATACTCTTTAATACTGCTCAGGTATGGCGCTAATTTATAATCAGATTTTATTCTGTGGAAGTAAGTTAATTTCTTTACTTGAGTTACTTTTTGCTGCCAATCATGAATGTATTCTTCCTGGGTTACTTTTTCTGTTTCTTTTATTTTTGAATTCTTTAACTGAATTGTGGAATTGAGTTGATGTTTTTCCACTAAATAATGAAAGGGGTCAGTCTCTGGGTGTTTCTGTCGATAAGTGAAAGCACTGTGGTGGCAGCTATCTGTCGGCGTCTGAAAGATGGATCCAGAACTTCGCTGCTCTCTTCTGGATCTCAGAGAGCAGAGGAATCTGCCCAGTTCTGCCCTGCAGCCGAGATTCAGGCGTTTCTGTGAATTCCCAGGATGCTTTTGCAGAATTCAAGGTGGAAAATTTCAACAGGGTTTTTGTCCCATGATTCATAGTTTAATTTAAATTTGGGGCCCCAGAGTTCACATCCATAGAGGAGAATGGGTTTGATGATGCTATGGAAGATTTTCAGCCACAGTTTAATGGGTGGGTTGAATCTGAACAGGGGTCGTCTTATACTGTAAAAAGCCCTGCGTGCCTTATCCGTCAGATCTTTGATTGCAGTATTGAGCTGTCCAGAGGCTGAGATCGTCAGACCCAAATAATTATAACAGGTGACGTGATTAAGAATTGTTCCACCGATTGTGAACTCATATTTTTTGTCAGCAAGACGAGGCTTTTTCTGAAAGATCATGATTTTTGACTTCTCCATGTTTATCGGTAAGGCCCAATCGTTACTGTACTTTTCCAGAATGGAGAGGCTTTGGTGAAGCTCCTCTTCATGAGGAGACAAGAGCAGAAGATCGTCTGCATACAGGAGGCATTTGATTTCTCTGCCCTCGAGGGTCAGACCAGGACCAGAGGACTTATCAAGTGCTGATGCCAGTTCATTAATATAGATATTAAATAGAGTCGGGCTGAGGCTGCAGCCTTGATGGACTCCTTTCGTCTGACTGAAATTATCGGTTCGTTTGTCGTTGATTTTGACACAGCATTTGTTCCCGTTGTATATGTCCTTTATGATGTCATATGTCCTTCCTCCTATTCCACTCTGGATAAGTTTTAGGAAAAGTCCATCGTGCCACACCGAATCGAAGGCTTTTTGGAAATCAATGAAGCAACCAAATATTTTTCCTTGTTTTGTCTGCGTAACGTATTTTTGTATGAGTGTGTGGAGTGTGTAAATGTGATCTGATGTTCTTTGTTTAGGCATAAATCCAATTTGACAGTTGTTTATAATTTTGTGTTCTTGAATGAACTGAACTAATCTGTCATTAATAATCGAGCAGAATAGTTTTCCGAGGTTGCTGCTGACTGTGATGCCTCTATAATTGTTTGGGTCATACTTCTCACCTTGTTTAAATATTGGAGTTATTAGATTTTCTTTCCAGATTTCGGGAAAGTGTCCTGATTTTAGTGCGAGATTGAATAATTTCAGAATAGCATCTATTCCATCCAAGCCACAGGATTTTTTATTTTTTAGGGATTTCATTTTGTCTATTCATTTAATGCTATGGGTTTGTCTAGATGGTTTAGCTGCTCTTTAATGGTGAATTCTAGGTCGTGTAGTTCAGAGGTCAGATGTTTTTGGGTAAGGGTAGGTTCATTTTGTGAAAAGAGTTTTCTGAAATGTTCAGTCCAGATGTTTGGGTCGTGGATGGGAATGTGTTTAGCTTCTCTGGATTTATCTAAATTATTCCATAATTCCCAAAAAGAATTTTGATCGACTGCCTCCTCGATCTTGTTGAGCTTCATCTTCATGTGATCAGCTTTTTCTGTATCAGCAGTGACTTGTATATCTTAAGGGTTTGTTGATATGTGGCTCGTGTTTGTTGGTTTGCAGGGTCTCTGTGTTTTTTATTTGATAATGATCGTAATTCTTTTCTTAGTTTTTGGCATTCTTTATCAAACCAACCAGCTTTAGCGATTTCCTTTTACATCTGTAATGTTTTCTTTTCTCAGGGCTTTTCTGACTACGGTAGAGAAAATTGAAGTTAATTGTTCTGTTGCTAAATTGATCATTTTCTTCTCTTCACCAAATGAAGTCAGTAGAAATGAGTCCATCATGTTCTCCACGTGAGTGCTGTGGAGCTCGGCTTCGTACTGGGCAGGACTGTCTTTACTCCATATAAATGTGGAGGGGAGGGGGTACAGTTTGACCTTCTGCTCTGAAGATGGCAGAAGATTCACTGACGTGTTCAGACTGAGGACTATGTGGCTGTGGTCGGATAACGGTAGCTGTGGCATCACTGTGAAATAGTTGATTTTGCTTTGGTCTAGATCCGTAATGGCGTAGTCTACTGTGCTGCTGCCCAGACAGGAGCAGTAGGTGAGTCGACCCAGAGAATCACCCTTTATTCTGCCGTTAACTATGTATAGACCCAGGCTTTTGCAGAGCTGCAGGACCTGTTTTCCGTGTCTGTTTACTGTGTTGTCATAATTCTGTCGTGCTTTAGTAAAACGTTTTTGTTGGTACGTATGTGAACTGTTAATATATTTATCTCCATCTGAACTAATGTAGTCCGCTTCTCTCCTGTTCTAGCTGCTCAGATCCCCATTAACAGCACTGGGCCTCGAGACTGAAAGTATATGATCTCTGACTGTAGAGTTGAGAAGGTGTCTTCATTATAATAAGGCGACTCACGTGGAGGGATATATGTGGCACATAGGTACAGGTCCTCATCTAAACACAAAATCTCTTTTTAAGTTTTATCCAAATGTGTGTTTTCCTTTTTCACAGGCTGAATATACTGCCACAGATGGTCTTTGAACCAAACTATGATTCCTCCTGAATCTCTTCCGTTTTAACATTAGGCTGTTTGATTGAGGATACGCAGCTCTCTGTAGTTTGGAGGGTGTAGGATTTGGAGTCTAAACGACTCCACGCCTCAAGTAATATAATTATATCTGAACTATATACAATATTAACAAAATCAGAGTTAGTAATTTTCTCCCAAAAGCTGAAGAGAACATCCCTTGAATATTGTAACATGTGATTTTAAACGATGACATTGAGTATTATTGTAATTACCAGAATAATGTATGAGTTCATGACACAATCATATAAATATATAGATTAGTCAATTAAAAGATGATATAGAGAATATAGAGAAATACAGTGAGTGGGTCTATTTTACAAATGTTACATTTAAAAATAAACAAGTAAATAAGCAAAAAAATAAAATAAATAAATAAGTCATTAAGAAATAATGATCATTCTTGACTATAGACCCATCTTGTGCTTAAGTTAATAGATTATCACATATAATTTTCAGCATGTTTTTGATCTGGATGAGGTCAGTGGAGTCTGATGTACCTCGTCGTGCCGCTACAGCGGCGTAGCTGCCGGGAAGCTGCCCAGCTCTCTCCTCCCGGTCCGGATGTGTCTTCTGAGGGCTGTTCAGGGTCGATGCCTTGATGGTTTTTGCAAACAGTCTCATGCCCTCTCGGTGGATGTGGATATGGTCGTAGAGATGCTGATGTGTGATTTGCTGATGGTTGGCTATGTGGACATTCGGTATTGGGGCACAGATGTTAGCTATCTCCACGTTGATGTTGTTGATGATCCTTTGTGGCACGTCTCTGCGAGGTAGAAGACTCGAGATGATGACTTTGGCTCTGGGGTAGATCCTGCTAGCTGTTCTCACCACGCTGGTCAGGGCTTTTGTGACGTCCACCCTTCTGGTGCTGAGGTCGTTTGTTCCGGTGTGAATAATAATGTGTGACGGGGCACCCAATGCACCCTCTTGCAGCAGTCTTAAAGCAGAGTGTGAGGTGGGACACCAGAACTTCTTCACGGATCTCCCCGGAAACAGTCATCTGGGGTCAAGATGGTGGCCGTTGGAGTCGCAGAGGATGACGATGTTGTCTTTTCTCTCCTGTTCTCTGCCGTTGCTCGTGAATGATGATGATGTTGTAGTCGGTGGATGGATCTGAGTGCTGCTGAGGTTCTGATGGGCTTGAGGAGACTGACGGGTGGCAGGGGTGAAGGAGCTCCGAGACTGTGTGCTGACACGCTGCTGTTGAGCTGAGTTTGTGGAGGTGCTGGGTGTTTGTGAGCTGACACACCTCTGGTGTTGAGTTGTGGTCGTGGGGCTGCTGTGGGGTCGTGTGCTGACACACTGCTGCTGTTGTATTGTGTGTAGCTGGGTCCTGGTCTCCTCCAGCCGTCTCTCCAGAGTGTGGCCGTGTTGTTCTCTTCTGGTCAGTTCCTCTCTCACCCTCCTCAGCTCCTGCCGCAGCTCTTGATTGTCCTCCTCCAGGTGTCTTACAGCAGAGCAGAGTTGTTGAAGCTGTTGCACACTGGTCAGGTTCAGGAGCTGATGAAGGTTGTTGTTCGTTTCCTCTTTAAACAGGAAGAAGTCCTGCTCCAGCTCAGCGACGTTATCTCTCAAAGCCTTTATCTTGGGAGACGCAGGAGTGCTGGTGTGCCCATGTGTTCTTGAGCTGGGGTCAGTGATGGTAACTGAGGTTGTGCCGGCCTCCTCTTCTGCTTGGCTCTTTACTTCAGGAGCTTTCTTAATTTTCTGAACCTCCCTTTAAGATTTCTGAAGTTCCTCTGAATTCATTGAGGCTGGTTTCTAGTCCCTGGACCATGACTGTGCCATTGTGATAAAGGTTCACAGTCAGCTTTGTGTCGTCTCCTTCCAGGGTGAGTTGTCTACCTTTGCTGATGCCTCCTTTCCTCATACATGTCATGGCGGAGCAGAGGACGGTGTGCCAGGATGATGGGTGTTCGGTAAAGAAGAGCAGGTTACACCGACTCTGTTGTTTTCTGGTCCACTGTAGTCAGATAACAGTGTCTCTGGGTTCTCTCTCAGGATCATTTCTTTCATCTTTTTCTTGTCTTTGGCAGATTTAACTTCTGCTGGATATATTATCTCCAGCTCCTCTTCATTTTTGAAAAATGCCTCTGCTTTAGATAGGCCCATTTTGTTCTCAACTGAATTAACTGCCACGGAATGTTAGCTTGGCTAGCAGGCCGCTTAATGTACTGATTATATTGCAGTTTTCAGTTGATATCAATAAAAAAATTACTTTTTTTAGAGGTCTTACCTTAATAATCTTCTGCCTCTATTGTTTACAGTTAGGTATCCAATTATTTAATCAAAATTTGAGTCATTAAAAACATACATTCTCTGGTAAAAATGTTGTTAAATCAGGAGCTGATTATTTTGTTGCCAACTCCCATCGTAACCATGGTAACTCTCTCTCTCTCTCTCTCTCTGTCTGTAACCCACACACACTCATTTGACTCATCTTTTAAGTAACCAATAAGTAATGACCTATGATCTTCATAGCCACACCCTAGCAACCACTTACAGCACCCTAGCAACCACCCCATAGACCTCCATTGAAAACAGGATCAAAAAGGATATCTTTGGATAAAAGTGTCATATAAACATGCAGGTTTTGCTCTTTTGACTTGTGATCGCAAACAGGACTTCCCTCATGCATGCTACACATACTAGCAGTGAATAGCTACATGCTAATAGCTAAGTGTTAAATTAGGCTAAGAACATACTAAGACAAAACTTCGGCGCACTACTCCTCCTGCACCTTTTGTCGTAGACCCATGAATGAGATGTTAAATCATGCGGCATATTGAGGAGAGGTGTGCTACATCTTTTATAAGTAATTGAGTGTACGATGTTCGTCTGGTGGACGAAAAAATTTGGGCGAAAAAGTCCCATAGACTTCACATTGGCACAAAATTACTGAGATTATATCTTTTGATCAGGAAGTCATAGAGACTTGGGGGAGGGCTCTTTTGACTCGGCCTATCAAGCAGACAATAAGTACTGACATGACACCTTCATAGCTATGCCCTAGCAACCACTTACAGCACCCTAGCAACCGTAAAAGGACATTAACAAAACAATTTTTAAGCACCAAAACATTGTAGAAACATAGGGTTGGGCTTTGTTGATTCAGACTGTCAAATAGTCTTTAAATATCATCCCATAAACTGTATGGTCACACCATAGCAACCATTTAGAGTACCTTAGCAACTGAACAAACACATGAATAAGCAATTTCTCAGCACCAGAAAGTGGTACAGATATGGGGTGGCCTCTTTGTTTGGGCTGAAAACCAGTCTGTAAGTATCACCATGGCGACTGTGCAGCTACACCCTAGCAACCACATAGAGAACCCTAGCAACCGTATAGCAACATAAAGAAGCCATATCTCAGCTCCACAACATCATACAGACATGGGAGTTGGCTCTCTACAGTCGCACAGAACACTGTAGTATCTGCCCTACGCCGAGTTTTGCCACTGCAAGCACCACTCACATTTTCTTCAGGAAATGTACATTCTAGTTAGGTTGGCTTGAGAGAGCCAACCTACTGATCTGCTACTTAAGCTTATTAAGTTGGCTTGAGAAAGCCAACTTACTGAAATGCTATTTAAACTTCTTATTATTATTCTTCTGAGACTAAATTTACAACTCTAACTCCTCCTAGAGCTTTAACTCTACAGACTCCAAACTCAGCCCAGATCTTCAGACTGGTCTGACTCGAGTTGCTATATCTTTTCTAACTGATCCGACTTATGGTTTTCATAAAACTGAAGATTAAAAATCATAAAAATCCCATAGACTTACATTGACGGAATGTTCAGATGAGCCAAGACTATTCAAACTCCAACTGTCAAAATTTAAATCTAAACACACTGAAGCCCATTAGAATCAATTTGACTTCCCTTCTATGTAGTATTTCTAAACCATTCAAACTCATCTATCTCTCTATTTCTCTATCTATCTATCCTAGCGACATGCTAATCATGCTAGAAACATGCTAATCCATCCTATAAACATGCTAGTCACTTGCTAATCATGCTAGCAACATGCTAGTGGCATGCTAATCATGCTAGAAACATGCTAGTCACTTGCTAATCATGCTAGCAACATGCTAGTAACTTGATAATCATGCTGGAAACATGCTAGTAACTAGCTAATAATGATAACAACATGCTAGAAACACCCTAACCACCCCGGGTACCACAGCTATCGCATAGCAGCCACCACAGGTACCCTAGCAACCGCATAGCAACACCTTAGCAACCAGCCCGGTTACCTTAGCAACCACGTAGCAACACCCTAGCAACCACCCCGGGTACCCTAGCAACACCCTAGCAACCACCCCGAGTACCTTAGCAACCGCATAGCAACACCCTAGCAACCACCCTTGCTACCTTATAAACCACATAGCAACACCCTAGCAACCAGCCCGGTACCTTAGCAACCGCGTAGCAACACCTTAGCAACCACCCCAGGTACCTTAGCAACCGCATAGCAACACTCTAGCAACCACCCTGGGTACCCTAGCAACCACCCCGAGTACCTTAGCAACTGCATAGCAACACCTTAGCAACCACTCCGGGTACCCTAGCAACACCCTAGCAACCACCCCCAAGTACCTTAGCAACCGCATAGCAACACCCTAGCAACCACCCCAAGTACCCTAGCAACCGCATAGCAACACCTTAGCAACCACACTCTGTACCTTAGCAACCACATAGCAACACCCTAGAAACCACCAGAGTTAGCCTAGCAACCATCATAGCAACCACTCTAAGTACCCTAGCAACCACTCTGAGGTCCTTAGAATCTGTCTATCTATCTAAAGTCTACCTGTCTTTCTGTCTATCTATCTACAGTATCTATAATCTGACTCTATCTATCTATCCATCTATCTATCTATCTATCAAACTTTAAGCTTTTAAAAGTACTTTAAACTTCAAACTATTTCAGACTGAAATCCATCAAACTTAAAACGTTTAACATTTTTCAAACTTAAACTTTTTAAACTTTTCAAACTTTTTAAACTTTTCAAACTTTCTGGTCCGTGTTTCTCAAGCCAACTTAAAATTTGTCTTGACAACTTTTCTATCTAGTTATTATTATTCTTCTTAGACTAAATTTCTGAATGCATCTCCTCCTAGAGCTTTCAAGCTAGAATCACCAAACTCAGCCCAGCTGTTCAGACTGATCTCACTTAGTGTGCTATATCTTTTCTAACTGATTGGACTTATAGTTTTCATAAAACGGAAGATTAAAAATCATAAAATCCCATTGACTTACCATTACGGAATGTTCAAATGAGCCAAGACAATTCAAACTCCAACTGTCAAAATACAACTTTTAAACTCCCAGAATCCTTTGAGACTCAATCAAGCTTCCCTTCTATGTACTATTTCTAATCCATTCAAACTCATCTATCTAATATTTCTAATCTTTCTATCTATCCTAGCAACATACTAACCATGCTAGTCACTTGCTAGTCATGCTAGCAACATGCTAGTAGCATGCTAATCATGTTAGAAACATGCTAACGACATGCTAGCCACTTGCTAGTCATGCTAGCAACATGCTAGTAGCATGCTAATCATGTTAGAAACATGCTAGAGACATGCTAGTCATGCTAGTAACATGCTAATCATGTTAGAAACATGCTAGCGACATGCTAGTCACTTGCTAGTCATGCTAGCAATATGCTAGCGACATGCTAGTCACTTGCTAGTAACATGCTAATCAAGTTAAAAACATGCTAGCGACATGCTAGTCACTTGCTAATCATGCTAGCAACATGCTAGTAATATGCTAATCATGTTAGAAACATTCTAGCGACATGCTAGCATGCTAGCAAGATGCTAGTCACTTGTTAATCATGCTAGCAATATGCTAGTAACATGCTAATCATGTTAAAAACATGCTAGTGACATGCTAGTCACTTGCTAATCATGCTAGTAACATGTTAATCATGCTATCAACCTTTTTCAGGTTTTTACCTTTTAAAAACTAGTAAATGAACACTTAACTAGCCTATTTCAAACTGAAAACCTTTAAACTTCAAGCTTTCACAACTGCTTTAAACATTCAGGCTAGGCTTTCTCAAGCCAACCTAAAGTTTGTCTCGACAAACTTTTTAATCTAGTTAAGTTGGCTTGAGAAAGCCAACTTACTGATATTGTACTTAAACTTATTATTAAGTTGGCTTGAGAAAGCCAACTTACTGATATTGTACTTAAACTTATTATTATTATTAGTGGTGCTTGCCAAAGGCAAGGCATCACTATTGTTATCTTGCATACTTATTATTATTAAGTTGGCTTGAGAAAGCCAACTTACTGAAATGCTATTTAAACTTCTTATTATTCTTCTGAGACAAAATTTACAACTCTAACTCCTCCTAGAGCTTTAACTCTACAGACTCCAAACTCGCACCAGATCTTCAGACTGATCTCGCCGGGTGTGCTATATCTTTTCTAACTGATCAGACTTACGGTTTTCATATAACTGAAGATTAAAAATCATAAAAATCCCATAGACTTACATTGAATAGTCTTGGCTCATCTGAACATTCCGTCAAACTCCAACTGTCAAAATTTAAATCTAAACACACTGAAGCCCATTAGACTCAATCAGACTTCCCTTCTATATACTATTTCTAAACCAATCAAACTCATCTATCTCTCTATCTGAGATCTATCTCACACACACACACACACACAGACACGCCTCACACACACAGACACACAGACACGCCTCACACACACACACACAGACACGCCTCACACACACAAACAAACAAATAAATAAACAAACATAGACCTTTCAATCATAAGACCTGTTTTTCCTGTTTACACCTGTGTCCTTTGGGGGCAATATGACCCCAAAATTGAAAGAGTAATTGTAAAACATTTATAAATTTTTAATCATACAAATAATATATTTTTTTTTGTTTGTTTGTTTACTTCTCATCTATACATTAATGCTGTGTTTTGGGAGATATGACGTACTTTTGTACCTGTTTACCACAAAAATCCTTAGCTACACCATTAGCTTGCATGTGAAATATTACATTTTTATGAATAAATCTCTTAAATGATGATCTAAATTTAATTTAAACTGTTTCTGGATATTGAGCTAGGTGTTAGGTGTACAATACTGCCATCTGGTGGTTAGAGAAAAACTTGTAGAAATCACAGTTTTTGAAAGAATAGTGTAATGACCATATATATCCAGCAGAGGCCCATAGAGAGCCATTCATTTTTCTGGAAGTAAAACTGTATAAGTGCTCGCTTTTGCAATAATGCCACATAAATTTGCAAAATGCCACACAAGTTGTCACTAAAACTTGATTGCAGGTACATATTTATTTCAATCTAAAAAGTAAAATATAA